>NC_057800.1:496471458-496472506 GCF_018294505.1 Triticum aestivum | reverse complement strand
GTACCATGTGACACGGGAACAAAATCTTCAATCGCCATGAAATTCGCCCGCCGTCTCGTATACCTTTGTTGTCCACTAGTCGCCCCGCCTCGTCGAGTAACAGTAATCTACGTATCGTACCTTGAACGAGGATGAAACCTCTCTGATAACAGAGTAGTCTAGCCGCGAGGAGATTGGAGATGCAAAGGACCGTCCATCTTCCCTCCACGGTCCCCCCTCCACCGGAATCTCCTCGAAGGCGGGAAGCCCTCCGCCTGATTTGTTGCCTGAAACCTCATGAATCCCCCGAAGGCGAGGGCCCGCTGCCGCGGCGGGGCGAGGACCAAGCACACCGCCCGTAGTCGCTGCGGGGTCGCTCGCCGCCGCCGCGGAGTCGCCCGCAATCGCCGCAGAGTCGCTCATGTCAGTAGGGATACAAATGTTGAAATCACTAATTAAGGAGTACTCGTTGCAAAGAACACTCCACTTTCCCAGGTCGCGACAAGTGGTGCACATGCAGCGCGCCACTTGTCGCAACTTGGAAGTTTTCCCTTTTTTCGTAGATTCATTTATTCAAAACGCTTTATCTTTTAAACCGTGCGTCCAAATCTCGAACCATTTTCGTCATTGGATTCCTCGCGTCAAGATCTTGAAAACTAGATCCCATGTTGATAGATTTTGACAAACTTTTTTTTCACGAAAAAAACCAGACGAAAAAAACCAGGCGAAAAAACCGAACCCGGAGAACAGTTTTTTTCCTTTCCGAAAGAGGCACACCCGTGCCTCTCGCGAATCACACCCGTGCCTCTCGTGGAAGCAAAACCGTGACTCTCGTGGAAGGAAAAAAAATAGAAAACACGTTTTTTTCGTTTCCGAGAGGCACGGCCGTGACTCTCGTGGAAGCACAACTGTGCCTCTCGCGGAAGCAAAACCGTGACTCTCACGAAAGAAAAAAAAACAGAAAACGCGTATTTTTTTTCCTTTCCGAGAGGCACAACCGTGACTCTTGCGGAAGCAAAACCATGACTCTCGCGAAAGAAAAAAAGCAGAAAACGTGTTTTGTCCCTTT
>NC_057800.1:496460210-496471201 GCF_018294505.1 Triticum aestivum | reverse complement strand
GTGACTCTCGCGAAAGCACAACCGTGCCTCTCGTAGAAGCAAAACCGTGACTCTCGTGAAAGAAAAAAAAACAGAAAACGCGTTTATTTCCGTTTCCGAAAGGCACGGCCATGACTCTCGCTAAAGCACAAGCGTGCCTCTCGCGAAAAAAAACCGTAACTTTCGCGAAAGGGAAAAAAAGAAAACACGTTCTTTCGCGTAAAAAAAAATTCTCAATTTTTTTGATCGAAAAGCTAAGTAAGACCGGGGAAAACCAAAACGTAAAAAAAAACCCGTTTAAAAAGCTAAAAACGCGTACGAAAAAATAAAAAAAATAAAATCCGATGGAAGCGTCCAGAGCGCGACACGTGACGAATGACTGAGAGCGCGTCAAGTGGCACTGATCGTTGCGAGGCTCCCGAAGGAGCGCTCGTTAACTAGTTGCTACAAATGTTCCGGCCCATCAGTCTGCACGTTTAGCCTACTCACTTGATTGGACCGAGAGTTGGCTTGATATAAACCCTGAGTTTCTTATTTCGTGCCCACGGGCGGACTGTAACACAAAGGAGCTCCACTATAGTACAAAATATTAGTGCACTTGTAGTATTTTGACGGGAGAATCGCGCGTAGAAGGCGCGGCAGATGTGTGATTCTTCCCAGCAAGCTCGTTGGTCAAAGGAGCTCCTGCTCCTCGTGACCTGGTCTCCCATGCCCGTCACGCCGTCCCGCGATATGATGCCACATCTCCTGTTTGCTGGCTGTGCACATGGATCAAATCAAAAGCGAACAAGGAGGAAACGGACGGAGAGAGAGACCCCCGTCCACCGATTGGACTTTCCCCGCCGATCCCTATCCAACCGGCAGGAGGGAAAAGATCGATCTTTGCGTCCGGCGCGCTCTGGGACCGGACGGGTTCACCCGTCGGCGCGACGTGTGTGTGTGCCTGGGCTCGCGCGGGGGGCGTCGTGTCTGCTCGTTCGTTCCGTATATGTGTGTAGGTTTACTTTTGCTGGAGCTGTGCTAATTAAAGTGTAGGAGACACTCCAAGCTCGAGTCGAGTACATGACCCGCACCGATGAAGCGCAGATAAATAAAGCGGGAAAGACCGACGGGTTCTTTACAAAAGGAGCCATACAGCTTGTCATGTACTGGTATGCTGCAATCGTCACACCTTTACACCCCCATCCTAAAGAGAGCCTTTTCTTTTATCGGGAAACTAAAAAGGGAGCCGACCTCGCCACGTTCTCTCCTTCAACGTACTCCTAGTTCTCTTCGCCTAGCCTAAACCATCTCTAGCCAACCATTTACATCTCCGACGATCCATTTTAATTGGTTCTTTTTGTTGTTGAGGCAAATCCATTCTGAGTAGTAAAAAGAGAAAGAATGGGAGAAATATTTCACTAGTTGGCCACCCACCATAGACGACGACGGCAGCTGGCGGCCTCAGCCGATCCGCCACATTCCGCTAGTCCGGGTGAGTCCAACCGCTTCGCTCCTTTCGCTAAATCTAAAGTAAAGGAAACCCCGAGCTAAATCCAACGCTAGAATTAAACACGCTCGCCACGGAAAGTACGCACCAGCGAGTGAGCTCCCACCTCCCTCCCTCCCCTCCTCTCTGCTCCCACCACCAAACCCTCCGATCCAAACCCTCTCTCACCTCGCATGCGGCCGCGCCCCCCGAGGCGGCGGCGCAGCTGACCCCTTCCCACCGCCGCTCCCGGAGCCCGCCGGCATGGGCGGGGTCACGTCCACCATCGCCGCGCGCTTCGCCTTCTTCCCGCCCACGCCGCCCTCCTACACGCTCGTCGCCGACGCGGCCACCGGCCGCCTCCTCATCCCCGAGATCTCCCGGCCCCCCGCGCGCCGCCGGAGGCGGGACGGCGGCGGGGACTCCTCCTCAGGTGCCGCCGCAGCAGCCGAGGAGGAGGACGCCACGGAGGTGGTGCGCCTCCGCACGCGCCGCGGGAACGAGATCGTCGCCGTCTACGTGCGCCACGCGCGGGCCTCCGCCACGCTGCTCTACTCCCACGGCAACGCCGCCGACCTCGGCCAGATGTACGGCCTCTTCGTCGAGCTCAGCCGCCGCCTCCGCGTCAACATTTTCGGGTAATGCTCCCCTCCCCCCGCCTCACTTCGCTTCATTCTTACTTCTTCGAAGCCGGAGTTGCTTGCGGCTGAGAAGGTTTCCATTAGGGGAAACTTCCGGGAGACGTTTGGGAAAGGTGCGTACTGGGTAGTAGTAGTAGGAGTATATGGATATGCGTTGTGCATTTATTAGCAGTATTAGATTCCGTGTGCCTATTTATGAATGGTTGCTGCAATTTTGCAAGAGGGGTTTTTCTCTATTTTTTCGGAGTAAATTGGCGAAAGATCATCTTATTTAGGTAGTACCACTTCACTGCTGCAGATCCTCTTCCTCTCAAATGTTTGAATTGCACACAAGATAAGGAAAAAGAACCTTGTTGCTAGTATTAGCTGCGGATGAAATTCAGCTGTATTAGCTGCCACGTTTCCCCGTTCCAGTTAGTTACTGTTTAGCACTATGTAATCTGTCCAGCCATGAAAATTATCTTTATATTGCTGTCCAACACGGCGAGACCCTCAATGTATATTTGGTTCTTGCTTTTGGTGTTAAGGGACACACCATATCAGTCCATTAGTTTAGAAAACCTCGACCTTATTTCTAGGATTAGATGGATTTAAGAAAACAGGCGGTTGCCTAGTAGTGTGCTGTATATGCTACAGCAGAAACTCTGTAACTTAAGTTTAATATAGTTCCAGTTCCAGGCCATCTCTTGTTAGTTACACCGTTATACGGTAAGAATGGGGCCATGGTACTGTACCCGACATTGTGGGGGTGCTAAAGAAATAAGATAATGTATTTTGTGGAGGTAGCTTGGATCTGACACAAGAAACTTTTCGAATGATGAGGAGAGGGTATGTTGTATTTCGAGGCATAATTAGTGGGTCTGTCTAGTGGATCACCAATGTACCTGATGATTGGAATTATGCAGACATGGATCCCAAGACCCCTCCCCCCACACCACCCACACACTCGCTTGATTTATGTTCAAAGTTAGTACCCTACAAAAGAATATGTTTCCCCCCTGACATCCATCTTAATAGACCCCCCCTACGTGTTGCAGGTATGATTATGCTGGTTATGGGAGGTCTACAGGGAAGGTATATTTGTGTTTGCGCTGTTTCATCTTTAACTTACATAGCAATGCCAATCTTCTATGCAAGCATATCTTAATGGACAATTTATTCTTCCATTGAACAGCCCACTGAGTATAATACATATGCAGACATTGAAGCAGCATATAACTGCCTCAAGGAAAAATATGGTGTGCCAGATGAGGATATAATTTTGTATGGACAATCTGTTGGAAGTGGTCCAACCATTGATCTTGCTTCACGGTTGCCAAATTTGCGAGCTGTGGTTCTTCACAGTCCTATTTTATCTGGACTGAGAGTGCTATATCCAGTCAAAAAAACTTTTTGGTTTGACATTTACAAGGTTAATTCGATTCCCCCCCCCCGCCCCCTCCCCAGAGTTGTTGATGATAAATGGCTGATAAAATTTTCCTCCATTTTGTAGAATGTCGACAAAATCAGCCTGGTGAATTGTCCAGTTCTTGTCATTCATGTAAGTTCTATTAGTTTACCCTACCCTCTTCTTTTTCAATACTGTCTGCCTCTTGCATTGCCTCTCTGGTGGGATAATGGATTGAGAAGCTGACAATAGATGATTCATTTGTAAATGCTCACCAAGCCAAGTATGTAAAAATAAAACAAAAATGAATCAAATGAACAATCAGATGTCAAAGTTGCTGGGGTGATAATCTAACACTAGAGTTTCTACTTTACAATTTTGGTGCTTCAGTTGCCATAAGCCCATAACTGAAACAATTATAATACTTATGCCAGGGCACGTCAGATGATGTTGTTGATTGGTCCCATGGAAAGCAGCTATGGGAGCTTTGCAAGGTGAAACATTCGCCTTTGTGGCTAAGTGGCGGTGGGCACTGCAACCTTGAGCTGTATCCTGACTACATCAGGCACTTGAAGAAGTTTGTGTCGAGCCTTGGCAAAAAATCAACGAAACCTGACTTGAAAGAGTTACCAGCAACAGAAGACACATCTCGCAAAGACGCAGAATCTGTGTCCTCGGACAAACCCCAAGAAGCTGCAAAGTGCCGACAGATCTCGCGGAAGAGCTTAGATAGTAGAGTTGGGAAATCCAAAACGGTGGATGTTCCTGAAAAGCCACGAATGAGCTCAGATGACGTTGACAAGTTTAGGAGGAGAAGATGCTTGGTTTGGTGATCTATGATATGACGTCTGCACAGTTCATGGAGTAGTTTCCGAACACCATGGAATGGGGATCAAGCAACTGTGTCATACTGTATAGCGAGGAACAACGCCGACAGTTCCCGCAGTAGAGGGATAATAGCTGTGTTAAATGTGGGAGAAGAAGAATGAGGACGCTGGTGAATAAGCTGTTATTTATCAAAGAGGGTACGTCTCAACATGGTAACTTTCTCGGTTAATTAACCTGTATTGCAACCCCCAGTGGTGGTAGGATTTCCATCATGTAAAAGTGTACCGTGTTATTGTCTGTAATCACGAGGGACAAGGATAGAACATTTGTGGCCACTTTGCGGCGCAGTCTAAAGTCTTGGAGCAATCACAAGAAGCAACATATTCTAGTCTGGATATGCAAATATAGTGTTCATATGTTTTGTGGCTTGAAAGGAACTTTCCATTCGTTGCGTCTTTCTGCACTTCATGTGTGTACACTGTACTGTATGTTACTTAGAATCTGACTGTTGGGGCTGCAGAATAGACATAACTCAAGATCAGGTGAATCCCAAATGGTAAAAACCTATGTAATCATATGCATCATATAACCAGTTCAGCACACCACTCCAGCGTACGTACGTAGTATGTACAGTACTGTCTCTACCGTGGCAGTTTAAAAAAACAAGCACATATTTACATCAGCTGGAAGGGGGAAAAAAAGGAATCGTCGGATCGCTCATACACGGCAAGCAAATCTCTCAATAGTGATAAAATAAAAACTCGGCCGGCCGCAAACACTGATCTACTAATCTACTACTGGCTGGTGTTAGGGGTGGTGTTCCTGCTGTCCCAGGGAGCGTGCACCGTGTTGGGAGAGAAGGGCTCGGCGAAGTCCTTCTTGCCTTTGCCTCCACCGTCTTTGTGACCCAGGCAGTCATCCTGGATGGCCCTGAGCACGTCCAGCACCTCCCTGATCGGCGGGCGCATCTCGCCGTTCTGCTGCAGGCACCGGAACGCCAGCTCCGCCACCATGGTCATCATCTTCCTCGCCGCCGGGTCCGACTCGTAGCCGAGCTCCACGTCCACCAGCTCCTCCAGCCGGCACTTCTGGATCTTGCTGATGGCCATGCCGGCCAGGTTGATCTCGTTCCTCTGCCGGGTGATGTCCACGGCGGGCTTGGACGAGATGAGCTCCACCAGCACCACGCCGAAGCTGTACACGTCGCTCTTGTCCGTCAGCTGGTAGCACTGGTGGTACTCCGGGTCCACGTACCTGCCATCAACAAAATGATCCGTCAGTTACATGCTCCTGTCTGTGTCTGCACAATATATGCCATGGACATGAGCGGCGTGGGTGCGTACCCTGGGGTGCCCTGGGGGGCGGTGGAGACGTGGGTGGCGTCGAGCGGGAAGAGGCGGGAGAGGCCGAAGTCGGCGACCTTGACGTGGAAGTCGGTGTCGAGGAGGATGTTGTTGGTCTTGACGTCGCGGTGCACGATGGGCGGCTCGATGGCGTGGAGGTAGGTCAGCGCCGCCGCGGACTCCACGGCGATGCTGAGCCGGAGCGGCCACGGCAGGGCGCGCTCCGCCGCGCGGGGCCCGTGCAGGTGGTCGGCCACCGTGCCGTTCTGGACGAACTCGTAGACCAGGAGCAGCTCGCGGCTCTCCTTGGAGGTGCACCCGTAGAACATGACCAGGTTCGGGTGCCGCAGCCGGGCCAGGATCGCCGCCTCGTTCACGAACTGCTCCACGCGCCGGTAGCTGTTGTTGTACAGCCGCTTCACCGCCACCACCCGCCCGTCCCCAAGGTAACCTGCAACCCATGATCAAGTTCAGGTCTCCACCAACGGAGCTACGTAGGTAGATTGTTGCACAAGTGCATTTCACGTGTTGTAGTACCTTTGTAGACGGTGCCGAAGCCGCCGTCGCCGAGCTCTCTGTTCTCGTTGAAGGAATCGGTGGCCTCCTCGAGCTCCTCGTAGCTGAACCGGTTGCCCATGTCCTGGGAGCTGCCGGACTCCATGTCGCCGCCCCTGGAGCGCGTCGGGGTCCCGCCCGAGCCGCTGTACCTGTACTTGAGGAGCTTCGAAGACGAGTTCACCACCTTCCTCTGCCTTCTCTTGCGAATGAACAGAAAGACCATGACAGCAGCAACAAGCAATGCACCTCCGACACCGACCACCACACCTGATTTTTTTTATGAAGATCATATTAACCACTGGCATTGTGTCAGCTAGTTGTACAACTCAGAGGAATGTACAGATAGTATCAGGTCGATGCGATGGTAAGATTGACACAAATCTCTGTTACTGAAAGAACTAAATCAAAAGCGCAGTTAAACTACAAGTGTCAGCAGAGTGCAAGTTCATATTTCACATATGCTGAATCACCGATCAATCGTAGCTGCTGAAATAGCTTAAACAGGTCTTGTGCGGCATCCAAACATTAACAAGGAAAGAAAATAACTGCACGAGTATTGATAAGTGACACGGGACATATGTATGTGTAGTACCTGCTATAGTGACATTCTTTTTCTTGTTCGAACCTGCATGACAATAACAAACACACAAAAAAGTCAGCAATAAAGTCTCAAAATTACAGGACAACCAAATGATGAGTAATATATTGTTTCCTGTCATTAATTCTGACTGCTTATTGAAAACTATAAAGGCAGGAAAACACGTATGCTCAAGACAGCTGAAATAGCCATACGAATATCTGACCATTGGTATCAGAGAGTTTGGAAAAAGCATTCAAAGACTACTAGTCTTAAAAGTCTTGGTTTTTATACTTAACAATAAGCTTCAGTACTTTGCATTAGGGGTCAATTTATTCCCCACAAAAGAGAGAGGGACTAAATTTTGAGCCACCAACTCACACCATCTGAACTTGTCTAGGTTAGGTTATTAGAAGATAAAAGCAGATGCAGCATCTTTGCATTCATCTTTTCTTTGTTTTGTTGAAGAATTGACATTTTGTGTTCAAGAAATGGTGCATCATGACAGCAAGATGAAAAATACAAGACTTTGTTCACATTTATGAGGGCTTAGTCCTTAAAATCACAATTAACATATGCATAGGCATGCATGACAGATAGTACTCCCTCCGTCCGAAAAAACTTGTCCCAGGCTTGTCCCTCAAATGAATGTATCTAACACTAACTTGGTGCCAGATACATCCATTTGAGGGACAAGTTTTTTTGGACGGAGGGAGTACTATTTTAGGGGACACTATATATATCTATATGTAGGGTTTCAGCATCAGGAAAGATAAGTGAAGAATTCATAAAGGCACGCAAAAAATGCATGCTCAAGCCAGTTGAAATCCTGAAAAATTTCCCTTGTAAAAAAGTGAAAATATTATTTTACCATGACGTTAGAGCGTCTGGAAAAGCTTTCAAAATGAAAGATTAATACTACTAGAAAGTCTTGGTTTTTATACTTAACAATGAACTTCAGTGCTTTTGCATTAGGGCTCAATTTATTCCCTACAAGAGGGACTAAATTTTGAGCCACCAACTCACACCTATGGATTTTTGCATTCATCTTTTCTTAGTTTTGTTTAAGAATTAACATTTTGTTTCCAACAAATGGTGCATCATGACAGTAAAACGAAAATACTATGCTTGTCGAAGAATTAACATTTTGTTTTCAAGAAATGGTGCATCATGACAGCAACACTAAAATACTATGACTCTGGATAAAGTTGTAGCAAAGCATACAAGTTTGCATTTTGCGGTGGGCTTTAGTCCTCAGAGTATTTGTTAACATACTTTACAATGAACTTCAGAGAGTATATATAGGCATGGCAAGTAGTAGTATTTTAGGGGAACATTAAAGATACCTATAGGTAGGGCATCGGCATCAGGAAAGAAATTTGAAGAAGTCATAAAGGCAGGAAAACTGAAAACTACATGCTCAAGACAGCTGAAACACTGAAAAGTTTTCCCTCATATAAAAAATGAAAATATTATCTGACCATGACGTCTGAAAAAGCATTCAAAATCAAAGACTAATGGCCTGGAAAGTCTTGGGTTTTATACTTCACAATGAACTTCAATGTTTTTGCTTTAGGGCTCGATTTTTAATTCCTTGGAAAAGACGGAGCAAATTTTGAGCCACCAACTCACACTATCTGAACCAGTCTAGGTTAGGTCTAAAGATAAAAAAGCTGAATAACACGCCCCCAAATTGTTCAAATCAGACGTTGATGGTCCAAAGTAATGTTTCTGTAGCCATATGATAGAAGATTTGCACAGATTTTGGAGGCGGCCCAGATCTCAGGTTGCTTCACCTGCCCTGTGTGGATCATGCGGTGTGAACACCAGCGATGCAGGGCAACAACGACCAGCGGTCGAATGAATGTGCCTCCCTTCTTCTGTCTGTTATTACAAAGTGTGAAAGGATGTCGACCCTTCAAGTAAACAGGGCAAAGGCCTGGTGCACATCAACTTTGCGACCGATCACCTACTGAACCATTAATTCGCTGGTTAGCTCTTGCCGGGAAGCTGCCGCAGCAGCCAAGACGGCAGACGGGGCATGAAAAAGTGCTACTGCCACCTCCGATCCATAACAAGTGTCGCAGTTTTGAACTGACCCCGCGGTCGCTGGATGGAGTTGCGCGTAACCGGAGACGATTTTGGAGCTCGGAAGGACCGAGTCCATGGATGGAGTTGTGTCGATGTGCATTAATTTTTTCTTCCCCGAGTAGCCGTATGGTGAAGCATACGCGATCGACGTGATTTGCTGGACATGGATGTTCCGGAAAGAGTATTAACTCCTCTCGACGCAACTCAATGACGGTTGGGCCATGGGGAGGAAAATCGGAGGCATCATTGTCGGATGGAAAAAGAAGGCATGGGAGGATGAATGGTACGGGTGTGATTTATTGAGCTTCATTTCCTTTCTTTTTCCAGGGAGAGCTTTGGTTCCTTTCACACGCTGATATTTCTCTTTCTTCTACGCTGAAAATTCTAAGTTGCTCAGGTGGCCTATGCACCCGTCAGGTTATGAGTGTGGATGAAGCTAGCGAGTACCATGAGCCTATGATGACTTCAGTTATGGCATGCAAATTACTACTAGTGACTGCCAAGCGAAGCTACCCAGAGTGTCCGGATTGTTGGTTGTGAGTGAAGGACGGGCTATAAGGCAAATGAGGATTCTCAGCACCAAGATTAGATGGTGTGTACGGTGCTCGGTCACAGAAGTGCTGCAGCAGTTTGATCGGAACGGTGGGCTTACCGGGCAATGGCGCGGTGGTGTCAGATATCTTGCTGCAGCCGGCGGCGCTGCCAACTACCAGGGCGCCGTTGGCGCAGAAGCAGCCCAGGAAGCCCGCGGTGCGGTTGTACCCGCACTTGCCGCCGGATTGCTCGCACGGGTCGCACGGGCCGGAGCTCCGGTCCCAGCCCACCTGGAACCCGCCGCGGAGAGCCTTCGCGTACCCGTCCTCCCTCCACCCGGGGTCCTTTGCGTCGGCCGGGAGGGCGTCCTTGAGCACGGGCGCTGCGTAGACTGACCGGCACGCCTGCCACCAGTCCTTGGGAGGGATCTCGCGCTCCGGCAGCACGAAGGACATGGTGGCAGGCTCTTCTCCGGAGCTCCCGCAGGTGACCGGCTTGATGCTCGGCGGCTTGCGCAATGGCTTGGGATTGGGAGGGAAATCGGCTTCCGGCGGGAAGGTGCAGTTGAGGAAGAAGAAGAGGTAGGCGACGGTGGAGGTGGGCAGATGGAACTGCTTCGGGACGGTCACGTTGTGATCGACCATGGGACAGCTGGTGCCATCGTCGAGGGCGTCGGCGTCGGCGAGGGAGACGGTGAGGCTGGTGTAGTTGATGCCCGACACCGTGTAGTCGTGGCCCCCGAGGAGGAGGGTGGGCTTGTCGTCGTCACAGACGATGCCCAGGCCGGGGTAGCCGCAGTACGACGACGACTGCGGCCCGCCGTACGCCGGCACTGCGTCCTCCGTCCCGTTGTAGAGACGGAACGGGTAGCGGACAGTGAGATCGCCGCAGGTGAGAGGCTCGAGCTGGCACGTCGGGCGGTCGGCTGGACCGCCATGGGAAGCGGCGGCGAGGAGGACGACGAGCAGGACGACGATGACACGGCCGAGGCGGTGGCGGTGGAGGGGAGACATGGCCAGTTTCTCGAATTCTTCTCTGGTTGGCACGAGCTGGGCCGGTTTCTGCGCGGTTGGTTGCCTGCCTCCTGGTTATAAGCCGCGCGCTGAGCATGGCTGGGCGGGGTTCGGGTGAGGGGGTTGGCCGGTTGGGTGGGCGGTGCGGGACGTACGGCACCGTGACAGTTGATGGGACGCCTGTGCTGTGGCAGTTGCGACGGGCCAGCTTGCCGCGGCTGTGCCAAGTCTCCTCCCCGTAGCTGAGTCGCGACTCGCGACTCGACAGTGGTTTCCTTTTTGTTGCCGGTCCAAGGAAATATGCTCGTGCTCTATATGATATAGTTTGGCGTTTTATCTAGAAAGATTTGGTTGTCTTTCGGAACGATTCTGCACCTGCACGACTATGATGGTGATTATGCACACTCTCTCTTCGGCCACGTGGACATCCCAACGGTTTCCCTGCAGTGGCGGAGCCAGAAACACAATATAGAGGGGGCCAAACATGTTATATGATGTTAGACAGGGTTAAATCATCTAAATCTTGCTAATTTTGTTTGACAAATAAAGGATCAAAAGCACATGTAGTTATA
>NC_057800.1:496458546-496459980 GCF_018294505.1 Triticum aestivum | reverse complement strand
CCAGCACCCCTTGCCTCCGCCACTGTTCCCGTGATCTTTTCATTTTTTCCATACAAGAAAAATCTCAAATGGTTCTAATAAACTTCCAAAATGAAACCTTCAGTCGACTTTCGAATTGATTCGATGTAACCGACAAGTGCTAGGCGCCTCTACTCTTTCTTTCAACCCTAGCCACCTCCCAAAGCCTCGTGGTAAATTGTGACGACACAAGCTCTACCTAGTCTTTGAACTTATGGTGGATGACATCAATGGGCCTCTCATCATCCTCCCATTGTGGTGGCTTACCAATGACGATGATGGCACGATAGCCAGGGCGGCGCCCTTGTCTAGCGATTGATGAATTGTCATATTTGCCTTTGTAGGCGGTGCTCACGGACGATGTCGTTCTTCTCGACCGTAAGGTGGGCGAGTTGATGGAAGGAGATGGATGGGCTCATAGGTATAGTCTAGAGGTTTTTTGGGTCCGGCGCATGGTGGTCTCTAGGATGGTGATTCCACGAAAAATGGATGTGATGCGGCTACTACGCGTGGGAAGATGTGGACCAAGCGAAAGTGCGTCCTGAGGACGAACTCTGATGACAGTGACACTCGCGGACATCACGTCCCTAACTGGAGACATCATTGTGCTTATTCTTCCTCTTTGAACCTGACTAAAAACCCTCGCCCGACTCGTCAAATCAGGTGGCGGCACCGCTTCAGTGTCAGTCTTTTTGGAGATCCACCACCAAAGCCCATGACGCTTCTTGGAAAGACGTTGCACCCAGGCCTCATGGAGCCAAGCTAAGTCCAATGTACACCAGGTCTAGTGTCTGGTTGCCTGTCTAATGATTAATACCCTAAAGAGACGACAACTGGTTTGGCTGTGTGCTTGCATTAGTGAAGAGTCACTACTACAAAAGCAACCATTAGTAGTCGACCATTTGTGACTGGCTACCAATGAGCCATCAGTGGTACGAACACCGCCGACGAGCAAAAAATTCGGCGGTTAGTGGTGACTTCAATAGAAGTTTGAGGTTCGAGATAGATCAAACATTGTTACCACAAATTGGCTCGTCGGGCCTAATTTTGATTTGCCAATGCCCAATTTCTCCAGCACTAAATGACCCAAAAGATCAACCACAATCATGAGAGATAAATCGTAATCATAGTTCAAACCGAATCTCACCCCCCCCCCCCTTCCCATTGGGATACACCTTGACTTTAGTGGTTGACATGGTTGTCTTGTAACAAGTGGGCCCACATGTTAGTCGCCAAAGTCAGGGCACACATTGAAAGGAACGACTTCCCACTAAGCCAATCCTTCTCATATCTCTCGCATATCGTACCTAGTTGCAGAGCTTGGGCTCGTTTCTTTGGGGGGAGGGGGTAATGCGTTATAGGACGGTGTTTTTCTCAAATATGGGACAAAACACTAATAGGTGTTCACAGTTTTTC
>NC_057800.1:496455741-496458238 GCF_018294505.1 Triticum aestivum | reverse complement strand
ACCCTCATGAAGCTCTGCCACTGGTCGCAACTCCTTCTCCTCCTCTCTCCCACGCCGTCATCGAGGAGCCCCTGCTCCTGTTCAACCTCCTCATTGAAGCCCCCCTCACTTTCTCCTCATACCTCACCACCCGCGACGTGCCCACCCGTCGCATCCAGTCCTAGAGCCGCATGGCCCTGCAACCAGATGTATCATCACCGCTAAAGTCAGAACTGGATGAGACGGAGAAGATGGAGATATTGCGGAGGTGTCTGGCTTCCTCCCGCTGTGGGCGCGCTCTCTGGTGCCGCGGCATGGATTTCTCAGGATTCTAGTTGGTCAACGACTTGGTTGGAGAAAAAAAAAAGTCCTCCGTGGACCAAGACAAATTTCAGCAATGGCTAAGAAATTGCATATCCGAAAAAAAAAACAAAGGAATGTCCGCGGAATGGTTAAGCTGGCGTCTAATTTTCCTATTCGTCATTCGAGTAATAGAAATGTGTTCCTCGCCAGATACAAGAAGAGTAAAACAGAACGCGTTTGCAGTACTTCACATGAAGCAATGACATCCAAATTGGGGTGGGATTTGGTCTCGCCTACGAGTTAGAATTGGCTGGGCTTCCGCTCATGTACTATTAACCTGAACGATTACCATGCCACAGGAAAAAAAACTCGACATTTATATGCAACAAGTTGGTGTAAGTTGCAGGCTCTCTCGCCCCATCCAAAAGAAAAAGGTTGCAGGCTCTCTCACACCTGGAAGTCAAACTGACGAAACTGAAGGCTTAGATTTATGTGGTCTGACAGGCTTTGTTTACAGCGATAAGAAATGTTTAGGCTCTGCACTCGACCCTCTACTTGGTGAGAAAGTATGTGTGTGAGGTATTTCTCCAAGAGACGATGAAATTAAGGATTTGTCCGTTAATGGAAAGAAAGCACAGCACCTAGAAAAACGCAACTTCTACAAAGGAAAAGCTTCAGATTCAGAGAACTTACGGGATTTACTGCAAGTATTATCGGAGTGTACTAGGCCGTCAGGGCACAAGCAGCCGATGAAATCGCCGGTCCGACTGTAACCGCACTGTCCCTTGGAATTGGATCCCTCGCACTGGATACATGCCGGGTCCTTTGCGCTCTCGTTCCATCCCAGCTGGAATTCCTGACGAAGAAGATTGGCATATCCACTCCCGTTTGTCCATCCATGGTCAGTAAAGTTGATCTCGCCGTATTTGTGCACAGGCAATTGTATGACTTGGTTGCACGCTTGCACCCAGTTGCCGGCGGGCACTGCATCATCCGGAAGCACGAACGATAGCCCAGGACCAGGACCATCTTCAAAGCTTTGGCAGCTGATCGGGTAGATGCTACTCGGTTTGTAGAAGGTAAAGTTGAAGTTGCAGCCGATGAAGAAGATAAGGTAATCGACCGTGCTGTCAGGAAAGTACAGCGGCGATCCCTCTTGAAAAGTGACGTTGCGGCCGATTCTTGGTCTCGGGCAGGGGTTGAGGTCGTCGTCGACGTTCGGGTCGGCTAGAGAGACGGTTGCGAGCGCGCCGTCGATGCCCTTGACCGTGTAGTTGGCGGTGCCGTTGAGCTGCAGGATGGGCTTGTTGTCGTCGCAGAGGATCCCCAGGCCAGGGTAGCCGCAGTAGGAGTTGTCGTTGCCCCTGAGATCTTTTGTCTTCCCGACGAGATAGAACGGGTAGCTGATCCTCACGTCCCCGCATGTGTAAGTTTGATTCAGGCACATGGAGGGGTCGTAAGCCCCATCATCGGATGAATCGCCATGGGAGGCGGCGACCCAGAGGAGGAGAAGCAGCAGCAGCCGGTGGCATATCAAGAGAGGCATGGCTATGGGCTAATGGAGTTAGGCGAACGAGGGCCTCTTTTTTCTTCCCCTCTGGTTTGGTGGCTGTCTGCACCGGGCCGTTTGTTTCTTGCCGCTGCTCCTCCTCCGCGTTTATAAGTGGCGGAGGCCTTGCGAGTTTCTCCGGCGGCTGGCTGGCTTGGAAGGCCCCTCTTGCTCAAACCTTTGACCAGTCCGGTCTCGCGCACACATAACGCGAGTGTGCCACGCAAGTCGTCTGCTGTACTGCTACCTCCCGTCGTTGTTCCGTGGAGACTGGTGTGGTATACTTTATTCAGTTTATTGGCCCAGCCGCGTCGAAGAAAGGCTTCTAGCTAGTCGCCGATGTACACTTTTGTCTTCCACAGCAGGTTTTTAAAATTTGGGAATCGCTAAGTTCTCTTAATAGTCTCTGTAAAAACAGTGCACCTGGTGTTGGTGGTGATCCAAGCTGGATCCCTCCCAGCTACAAAAAGAACAGCACATCTAGACGTACCATATCTAGATGTATTTAGATGTGCCGTAGCCAAACCTAAGAAAGAATAAGGACCACGTCAAAACTCTTCCGAAGACCTACTGCTGATGAAGGTACTACATGTTTGTCTAATATAAGAGCATCTCTAGCCGCCCCTCCAGACCACTTTCTTTGAACCGGTGATGTAAAAGGACAAA
>NC_057800.1:496451974-496455731 GCF_018294505.1 Triticum aestivum | reverse complement strand
TCAAATTAGCGCCGGCAAACTTAGACCAAACACAACGCACTGGCCTCTCTTGAGGGCGCCGACGGAAGTAACAACCAATCCTATTCCCCCACTCCTCCTTTTTTCTGACCCACCTAATCACTTTTTGCCCGACGATTGTCTTGGGGGCACCAACGACTGGAAAAACGTACTCGCATTTCATCCGGCGAAAATATTTTGCCTCTTATGACGTGCTATTTTTGGTCCGGCGATTGTCCTGGGGGCTCCAACGGCTCGAGATGCTTTAACCCGGGAAACTCAGAGAAGAAAAAGAAGAAAAGCTCCACAGGAGGCAGCGGTCCGCCTGATGATAATGAACCCCGCAGTCACGAGCTGGCGCGTTTCGATACATGGTAGGGAACAAGGGGCGTGGAAAAGGTTGGGAACCGTCCTTGTCCACTGACGAAATGGCGAGCAAATATTACTGCTTCTCACGCGCTATTCTGTTTTCGAAACCGACGGACGCACTCTCGGTTTCGTTTTTCGGGCAAGCACTCCTGAAATGGACTTTCGATTAAATCATATTGGCGTTTGCGACGGGCAAGCAGCAGCAACGCGTGTCCACACACACCGGAGAGGGACGAGACTTGCCTGCTCCCTTCCCATGCTCCCATCCGTGCTCCCGCATACGTGACTTGATTTGATTAGAGCAAAATAAAGTTCGGCCCCACCCCCTTAAAATCAGGGGGGGAGATGATTAGATTAGAAAGGAAAAAGAAAAAAAAAACAGCGTGGGATGAAGTAGGAGCATGGATAGGAACATGGAGAGAGAGCAGGCAAGCCGGATCCACCGGAGAAAGGCAGGACAGGAGGTTACGAGTTGCAAATCGCCAAGCAACTGCTTGCTCTAGATAAGAAAGCGCCAAAACGGCATGTCAAATTACTCGTCATTCTTGTATACTCTAGATGAACATGCGTGGGCTCGCACAACGGAATTGGGTCTGGCTTCCGGCGAAATGGCAATTGGCAAGCGAGTCATGCTACCATCGGCAGTTTTGTTTTCAAACGGCAATGAAATTGAAGGACCGGTTGTGAAGGACTTACCTGATGATGGAGGGTTTGGATTGCTCTTGCAGATCCCGCCGGAGCACAAGCAAGAAAGGAATTCCTTCTTCTCGCTGTAGGCGCAGCGTCCATAAGATTTCTCGCACAGCTCGCATTGCCGATCCTTGCTCTGCTTCCATTCCAACTCGAAGCCCTGTCCAAGCACGACGCCATATTCCCACGGCAACACGAGCAGACCACTTCTCACAGCATCTTTCTGGAGTACCGGCGCGATGACCTTCTGCCTACAGTACTCAGCCAGTTCGTGCTCCCGAGAAACGTTGCCTTCCTCAGAGCTGAAGACGAAGGAAAAACCGTCTCCACTGCCTGGAGGCGGACTGAACCCTTTGCAGTCGATCTGGAACTTGTCTAGCGGAGGATCAGGAGCCGGCTGATCGCTCTCCGTGGAGTGGCAGCCGAAGAAGAAGGTGAGCTCCTCCAAGGACTCGGTGTAGTTTAGCCACTCCCTGTCGAATGTCACGTTGTGGGTGACCGTGGGACACTTGCCGCCGCTAATAAAGGCTTCAGTGTCCCTCAGAATGATGGCGTGATTTTCGTAGAAGATGTTCTGGACGGTGTAGTTGTGTAACTTGTCTCGGCCGAGTTGAAGGGTTGCGATCGCGGTCTTCCCCTCGCCTTGGCAGAAGATCTTCAAATCGGTGTAGCCGCATGAGTAGGGTGTGTAATCAGGGGTTGCTTCAGTGGCGTTTGACAGATAGAATGGATATGTGATGTCAACGCTGCCACACCTGAACGACTCCGAGCAAATGGAATCATCGTAGGTGCTAGACGGCGGAAGAGGGGAGCCATGGGAGGCGAGGAAGACATGGACGGCGAGGAAGAGGAGGACGAGCGAGTGTGGTGGTAGGTGAGCCATTGGCGAGAGGAGGAAGACGAATCTGGCTGGCTGTTTTCTGCTCGGTCCTGCACGCCACAGGCTCCGGCGAGCGACGCCGTATTTAAATCGCGGGCGCGACCGGGTCTGGTGGAAATTTTGCTTGGTTGGTGTGCCGCTAGGACTAGAGTGGAGCTGATTCGCGGAAGACCGAAGCAAAGTCGGTCTCCTCGTCTTGGGTCACTTTGCTGTTGGGAGAAAAGCCAAAATGAATGAATGGATCATGATGGGCTGCCTCCCGCGTCATGCCATGGCTTCACTAGTTGACTTGACCCCCAACCCCATCGTAGTACCACTTGAGACTTGAGTATGATATTTTTTTTATGTGCCTTTCTGCACAAGGCATTTTTGCTACCTACTGAAAACGCGTCAAGCGTGCGTTGTTACATTCTCGGATATACTCTCTCCGTTTTTATATGCTCTGCTTATTAGCTTTGGCCTAGGTCAAGTTTTATAAAGTTTAACCAAGTTTATCGTAAACAACCGAAACTTTCACATTAACAAATATATATCGTACGAAAATATATTGGATGATGATTCTGCTGGTGTTGATTTGGTGTTGTGGATATTAATATTGTTTTTTGTATAAACTTGATAAAAGTTTAGAAAGTTTGACTTGAGACATAGCTGACACGAGACGAGACGTAAATATAAACGGAGGGAGTACTATGGTGCACTGCTATGCACACGGTTTCTAGACCACGATGCAATCAAGACGTCTATGCATGGCAACTCAGCGCTAGATAGGCCATCGTGCAATGGTCGTACATACCAACTCATTATGTGCACAACAATTTTGTATACCATAAGTACACCATTCTCTTTTTTGTACTTTGGGATGATACTGAGTACTGTATTTCGATTGCCTCATTATTTTGTTTTTTTACGAGAGCCTCATTAATTTGGGTTTCATTCATTGGATGAAAAGATCCCTCAATCCAAGTAGACAGCAAAACTAATTGACCAAAAAAGCCAGCTGATCGTCCCCATCTCCCATGGCGATGGCGACACACTATCACGTCCCGTCCTCCCGAGTTGTTGGCAGCATGTTGTCCTTGCACAAACCCATGTTGGCCGCCTCCCCACCATTGGTTTGAGGGAGGGGTGGTCGTGCTGGTGGGAGCCACTCCCCTGCCACTGATTCTGCGGATGTCGCCATAGGCAGACCATAACCCCGATCCTGACCAACATGTCGTCGGTGATCACGTCCCCGACATCCTTTTCACGTGCTTATGTCTGCCTCCCCTTGTAAATGTAGGACGGCGAGGGTAAGTCCACTCCCCTCCATATCGGGGCCGGTAGGTAGCTGGCGCTGCACTGGCCGCCGTTTTCGCAGCGCACGACTCGGGATGGAGCAAAAGCGGTCCGCGCCATCGGGAATAAGGACATGAGGATCTACAAGGCTATGTTCGTGAGCCACTGCCGCACATGGCATGGTGGTGTACTACCAAGGTCGCAGAATGGGGGACCCCATCCAGATGCTCGACCCGGATGACATTGCAGAAGGTGGTGGGTCGTCCCTGCCAGTAGCTAGGGGTGCAACCCAATCTGGCCCTTAGGGGCGCAGATCCAACTCTGATCATTAGCAATATCATAAAGTGATGGCCCTCGCAGCGTTGCCACAGTGCGGATGCATGCTCAGTCCAGTGGAGCAGCCCTGTCTAAGGTTCGATCCCGCCGATTTGGGTGATGGTGGCTCAAGGACAAGATCATCGAAAACAAAATATGTATGAGAAAGTTATGACATTTTTGTGTTGGCCGTTCTAGTTCTCTAGAACCTTAGGACGGATTTTGGCTAGG
>NC_057800.1:496423297-496451648 GCF_018294505.1 Triticum aestivum | reverse complement strand
CCATTGTTTTTTAGCTATAAGTGAGAGAAACAACTTATGGATCTAGGTGTCGTTTATCGATCTCCTCCTTTCTTTCTCTTCTCTCCAATCAACCCATTGCATGATCTACATAGTGTGAGGTTAGATCATAAGTTTCTTTTTGTGGAAGCACACCCATTGCCCTTGGTGTTTTTATGATCTATGGTGTTAAATGGAGTACTCCTTCCATTCCTTTATATAAGGTGTATTTTTTTGGGCGCGGTGACCAAGGAACAAAATTGAGGAGAATTTTGGACGAAAATACCCTTAGCTAATTAGGTAGTTAGCAGGTTAATTAGCGACAAATAAATAACCATCGGCCTAATAAAATGCAACTAAATCTCGCTGCACTAGAATAAGATCAATCAGTGGGATGCCGAGAGAGAGATGTGAGTGCATGCAATCAGGGAGAGAGATTCTTTTTTACTACCTTTCTATTGGGAACTACGTAGTACTTTTTATCTAAGAGATGTAATGGATGGCGGAAGGGTGCGCATGGAAAACTGCAAGGAAAAGAGAAATACACCTTACAATGTGAAATTTTTGGAAAAAAACTAATACACCTTGTATAAAGGAAGGGAAGGACCGAAGGAGTAATATTTATTCTAAGTGGTGACCACCTTAGGTGCCACAAGAGACAATTTAGGAAGATGGTTTGACCCCTCTTTTCTCCAAGGACAAGTGTCAACAAGATTAAGAGCATTTCGTAGCCTTTAGTGTCTTAGATACCATTGAGTCCTTAGGTATGTCGATACTATGCAAAAGAGGATACTGGTTTTCTAGTAAGGTGAAAATTTTGTTGCAAAGTGCTTAGAGATCAGACTCCGCCACTCAAAAGTCACATATTTCCTTTGCCTAACTCTCTCCATTCTTCATTTGTTCGGACCCTCCAACCACTTCTCACCAGGAGCCTTTGGCTCCTTTAGAGAGTTAATTCCTTTGTTCTGTGGGCCAGTCAGACCCCCAACCACTTTTTATCTAGATCATTCGAAGAAGTGAAAAACGAGTTATATATGTCATTCGAAACCTTCGAACCAACGCTGGACGAATCCTCTGAACAACATCCAGTAATTGTTTCCTTTGTTTCGTTTCCATTCATAGCCTCTTGGGACATTCCGCTCGGACACTCCGGGCCTATGTAAAGATGACACTTTTAGTTATTTTTGGTACCTCCAGGGTGAAATTGAAACCCGTGAGTTGTGCAAAAATTCGATGGTCACATTTCTGGGTCCAGCCTATATGCACTACCACCACCCACCCCATCATCCCACTCAGCATCTACCAAGTCTTGTTTTGAATTTGAAAGGGTATTCTACATCAACCCTAATGCTATTTTTTGATATTTTCTCTTTGTTTCCCAAGCTTATCTTTAAAATAACCAACCCCCAAACCTATGGATTCATTCAATGAAGTTTGAGTGTGGAGGAGATTACCTTTTGAAGAACAAGAGGGGTATTCATCACCAAGCAACCTCTTCTTGTTACTTTCAGTGGGCTTACGCTTCTTAGATCGACCAAGAGTGCTTGGGGGCCTTGAAGGTGTGAAGAAACCAATAAGTTTGTGAAGGCCAGAGATTGCTCGCTTTGTGTGAAGATCAACCATGGAGTGAGAATTTGATCTTAGTGGTATCAAGCTATGCTGGAATAGGTGCACAAACACTAAGTGTGCTTTTTATGAGTGATGTTGCCAATGCTTTGACATGTGTTGAACCAAGTCTTAGGAGTTTGTGTCTGAATCTCCATCAACAAGGAGTAGGATAATGCCAATTATCCAATCCTCGGGGGAGGGGGAGGGGGGGTAATCAGTGTTTGGGGGCATGATTAGTGTTTTCAATCCCTTTCATGAATCCCTTTACATTCAACTTCTGCTCTTTACTCTTTTTGGACTTGCATGTGTAGGATGTTCTAGGAAACTACAACCTTCGTCTGGAATTAACTGGCTGAAAATGAGTGTATCTAGATGCGTTTCAGTGTGTAGATACACTCATTTCAGTGGCAGTTAATTATGGACGGAGGGAGTGCTAGCTAATCTTAAAATCTATCACCAACTTTAAAATTGATTCACTTAGCTTTGCACTCATTGCATGTGTAATGATTCTAGTGAGAGTCTGAGAGCTTGTTTCACTTGGAGGACACCACCTCCCAGATGTTTATGTAGTATTGGTTTAATGATCTCTTTGTGAAGCTTGTGGAGAAGCCCAAGTTGTTTGTTAAGCCGATGTGGAGCTTGTTAGCTATCCATAGTGGATCGAATAGTAATCCCTGGAGAGGAGACTAAGAGAGGGTCAGACCGCGGGCACCTCGATGAAGGCTGGAATATTAGTGGATATTTGAATCCTAGGAAATACATCAGTTGTCTCTTTCCCCCACTTCCAATCTACAATATGAATATTACACCTTGTTTCATTAAAACACTCAAGGGGCTATACGATATATCATGTGTAGAAGTAGGCCAACCATACTTGCTACTATTGATATATCTTGTGTAAAGTTTGAACTTTTTGCTTGCTTTTGTTAAAGCAAAACTTGTTTGGACATGGGTTATTGGTGCGCTTACTTGAGCCTATCATCTTTATAGACTGTGTTTGAAAATAACCAGGCTACTTTATTTCCATCTTAGAAATTAAGTTGAATTCGCACTTGCTATAAAATGGTATTCACCCCCTCTAGGCAACATCTAGATCCTTTCAGATTGGTTGTCCCATTCCAAAGGTTTAGAGTGATCCATCCACTCAACCTTAACTATCTCAACCTGAGTACAAACCGCTGGCTTAATAATTGCCATTAGGTGGACGATTATTAACATTATGTTTAAAACTTGTATAGTGGTCTCCTTCACTTGTATCCTAGTACTACTCTTATGACCTCTGTAATGATCATAACACTCCCACGATAGGTGTTTGTACACATTAAATATAATAAATATAGATATTATTTAACGAATCTCCCTTCCTATCTAGTATACCATCTTGGCAAGTCCTTAGGCAATAACCAGTGTGGATTGCATCGGTTGTGTGAGTGCTAGATCTTTGAGTGAAAATATTGATCAACCTTGGCTGAGACTCGCGAGTAAGACACCCATGAGCATTGTTCACCTCCTTAGAGGCTTCATCGTGGGTGCCCTCTTGGCCAAATGCCCTGCCACGATGTTTTGTGGATCCTTAGGGTGAAAGCCAAAATATATAGTTTCTGCAGGAGAGGGCTGTAACAACATCATCGCCACTTCCTGCTTGGAGGCACTGCCTTAAGAGATCTTGACCTAGTCAGTCGAGCTTCTATTGTAAGAGATGTCGTACTAGTAATGACGATGGAGGAGTTAACCCCGGGCAGTGTGGCGAGAAAAAGTAGCCACGACGTCTCTACAAACTGCCATGATTTGGTGGGGGTGTCAGCTTTGGCTGCTTAGGTGGTCTTATGGCCAACATAGAAGCCAAAGCGGTGGTTTCAAAAGTTGTCGATGTGTTATAAGGTCTTGGCACTGGTTGTTTGGAAGGTAGAGTTGTCAATTCGACTAGTGAGCGACTTCAATGCCAATGTGCAAGTGAGGTCAAAGAGTCCATAAACCATTATCTTGTTGCAGAGTGCCGACATTGGTCTCTTTTTGGCAGAGCGTCAGTTTGAATGGTATGTGTTTTCGGTACATGTGTGCGTGTGGTGAGGACAATCACCTACACTAACACGACTCCAAATTTTTTTGGGTTAATCACAAGAAGTCATGCCAAAAAAGTGGTTAGGTGAACCTTAACTTTAGTTTGTCTTATAATTCCAATGACATGGTTGTTTCTTGTTAAGTGAACTTTGGTGCCATGCCAAGGGAAGCCAACAATCCTTGAGCTCATGAACAAACAAAGTTTGTCCATACAAGCTCTAAGTGCATCACATGCTTTCAACACGTGTTTCTTATCTTTGATGTGGCGACCACCGTCATGGACGCACAATGAGACAATGTGGCATACCATTAGAAGCTCCTTGAATTAGAATTTCCGTCCCAACATACCTTGCACCACTTGGAGGTGTGTATCAAAATTATTGGGAAATTTGGTGGAAGAGTGCAGACTGTTAAATGCCACGTGAGAATTCAAGAAGTTGTTAAATAACTCTCCAAGTTCATTGCTTATTCCCACTAATGAAGCCATGCAACTATTGAGTCGTTTTCGACTCTTTTCACACCTAGCTAGGGGGTGGTGGGGAAGTTTGTCCGTGGTTATAAAACCCCCTTCTATCCATCCTTTTGGAATAACTCCATACTCCATCCTTTTAGAAATCTTTTTGTCAAAGCCATTTAGCTACAACCTTATGCATCAAGACCACAGAAGATTCTTAACACCATTACTCTCGTTATTTACCTAGATTTGCAAGAGGTAGCCTCCAGTTTACCATAATTCATGCTTTATGATCCCGACTATTTTATGTGGGTTAGTTCCAGTTTGTGGTTTTGCGTCGGACAATGGGTCGAAGTTGTTGCAACTTTGGGTCATTTCACCCATCGTATTGGTCGCATCCCACATTAGAAATCTTGTAACTAGTCACCATGTTCTATTCAATCCTACACAGTGAAGATTGGGCTACCTTTGGGGCATGAACTCCTCCATTGGGTCCGGTGCCCATCTATATGTGCGTATAAGTGTGCTACGAAGGTACGAAGCCGGAGCGGCAGTTCCGAAAATATAAAACCTTCATCTGTATAGAGTGACAACTCTTGTCACTAGGATGGAAAAATCGGCAGCTCGGTAGGGACGTGGCCTCAAAGTTGATGTCCGTGCAAGATGTATCGGTTTTGAAAAGGAAAAGAACTTATCTATTTGGTCAATCCATGGCGTTGTTAATCAAAAGATCCATGGGTTGCTGAAGGAAACATTCTCTTGTATAGATAGGGTGACAATAGTACCAAACTTTTAGTCAGATTATGTAATTTTATTGCTCCTTGTGTTATTTGTATTGCCATGATGTTTGATGAATAGATCGGAAGTTTTTCCGCCAAAAAAAGTAATGCAATAGAAGCAACAACCTTATGGTGCAAAAATAGAGAAACCTAATGCAGAGCGTTGGATCTCGGACGGATGCTCCAGATTTGCTGAGTGGGGGCTGGTGGAGGGACCTGTTCTCAGTTTAGGTGTTAGCCAATGGTTTTTCAAAAAAAATGAACAGAGGCCTCACCAGCTAGGTACAGCCAATCCGAAATCCAACGGCCGTTCAGCTTTTTAAAACGTATCTTCGCACACTGATTTTGGAGGATGGAAGTTGCAAAACTTATTTCGTTGACAGCGGGGTGCAACCTAACTGGTAGTCCTACTGTAGTAGCAGCAGTAGCCCAGTAGGTACGAGACGCTGATGTCCGTCGTCTGTTGATGCGTGGTCACTGCCCAAGGTACAACTACAATTATACAGTCGTACTACTGCACAGCGACACGCGCCACATTACCGGCGCACGCGATGTCAGTACGAAGTATGAACGCGAGAAAAACCCTCGAGGATGCCGGCACCAACCGAACCAAACTTTCCAAATTGGCCGCAGAAGATCGAAAGACGGGAGGCAATCCTGGCCAACCGTCCCACGCAACGCAACGCAACTCCTCGATCGTCCACGGAAGTCGGGGCGAAGCATAAGAAGCAACCGGCGAGCGATCAATTCCACGCGGAGCAGTCGACGGTCACCACTGGGCTGAGCTATCGACGTCGATCCGCGAACAGGGCCCCCCTCCCCAGCTACCGTCGGGTTGTGAACCCAACCTCGGGAGTCGCCTGTCAGGTCGTGTGTCTGTGCGTGACTCACACTGCTGCCTCCGTCGCTGCAACTTGTGGACTTGAACGCTTGTTGCTGTTCTAACGGACCACCGGGAAACACCTACCGGGAAGCTCATAAAGGACTTGATTAGATTGCGGTGCGTTAATGATTGACTTCGACGATCCTGTTGCTTCTGGTTTCTATGAGAAGAGAAGGTTTGGCAGAGACTCGAATCCTTCAGGGCTTTAGGCAACTAGTACGAGCGTGCAATAGATTGCTATGGACGGCTAGCTCCGGAAGTTTGATTCTGCTCGAAGATCAGATAGCGTGAATGTTCAGGATCATCTTATCCGTTCTAGACATTGGCAACAAAAAAGGGAACGCATATTTTGGAAACCCAAGCAAGCAACAGTGGAAGAGGTAATGCGCGCGGGAGGAGAGAAAGCATCATACGTACCGCACTGATCCGCCGTGGGCCCGCCGTCGCAGAAGCAGGCGAACCCCACCCCGCCGTGCGTCTGGTTGTGCCGGTAGCCGCACCATCCGCCGGAGCGCTCGCATGCGCCGCACTGCTCCGAGTGCGGGCTGTAGTTCAGCTCGAACCCGCCCTTGAGCACCTCGACGTATCTTGCCGCAGGAGGCGCCTCCATCATGGCCTTCTTATGAGCGTCCAGCACCGGCGCCACCACCGCCGCCTCGCACCCGTACTCGCTCGCTTCGTCCGTGTAGCCATCGCCCGCGAACGCGTACGAACTCCCGTTGTAGTCGGGACAGCCGGTCAGTTCCACGGCAGAGGGCCATGAGGCGTTCCTCTTGCAGTTGTAGAAGAAGGTGATGTTGGAGTCCGACTGCGTGAGCTGCAGCGCCGAGCCGGCGTCGATGGTGAAGTTGAAGTGGAGGTGCGGGCAGCTGGCCGTGTTGAGGGCTTCGGCCTCGACGTCGTCGACGAGGAAGACGGAGTGCGTGTCGTAGTCGATGCCCGAGACTCTGTACCGGTGGTGGGACTGGGCGGGGAGGATCAGCGTGGTGTTGCCCTCGCAGGCAAGGCCGAGGCCGCGGTAGCCGCAGTTGGAGGCCGAGGAGGAGTTCAGCCAGAACGGGTAGGCGATGGTCAGGCCGCCGCAGGTGGCGTTGCCGCAGGTGGGTGGGTACCCGTTGGCCGCGGCGAAGAGGAGCAGGACGGCGAGGAGGAGGAGGAGGAGGGCAGGCATCGCGGCGGTGCGGATGAGCAAGAAGGGGAGGTGGGGGGCTGGGTGGAGTCGCGCCGACTAAGCTGGCGCGATCGTAGCGCGTGAGAGTCAAGTGAGGGTGTTAGGCGGGGAAGACAGGTGCGTCGACTGGATGTGCAAATTTCGATCCTCCACGGAGCACGCGGCAGTGCGCGGTTGCACGATGATCCGACCTTGCATCACCCGTTATTCATTGCGGACGACGACGGGGGCGCACCGGGCGCCGGTGATGGGGATGGTCGTGGGCCGGAGTGCATTTTACAGTACAGGGTGATAAAGCCGCGTTGTTAGTTATCACTGTTCGGACACTTTGTTAATTTAGTTTGGACGATGATAACTGACACATGTGCGGCATTTAGGGGTTGTGCCGCATGCCCTGTGTGACACGGAGACAACCCTGCCCGCACGACGGCGTCCGGGCGCACCCAGCCACAACTCGCATGTCCGGTGTGTCGCACAATCGCTCACACGTCCGGGCGAACGACCCCGCTTCCCGCACAACCTAACATGCCCATCGTCTCTATCGGCCTTCGAACCCCAGTGCGACTTGCCGCCGTCGTCTCCTATCTCTCGATCACCTATCTCCATCGTCTTCCTTCTCTAGTTGCCAGACCAGATCTCTAGCGCCCCCACCCCCCTCTCGATCGACGGAAAACGCACGACGAGCCAACATGTCGATCTCCAACCTCCTCCTCTTTCTCCTCCTTCTGTCCCAAATAATTGCACTTCCAGGTTGCCCACGAAGATGGCGACTAAATCCACACTGTCATGGCAAACACACCACGGATTTGTGCTTGTTCCTGTCGTGGTTTTGCCACGACAGATGTCCTTGTGAAAGGACTTAGTGGTGGAGCCATCGCTACGGGTTAGTTTAAAGGGGTTAAAGCGGACAAAGGACGCGAGAGTTTTATACTGGTTCAGCCCCTTACCATGAAGGTAAAAGCCTACTCCATTTGTGATGGAATTGCTTGGGTTTCGATGACCAGGGAGCGAATCCGCTTTTCCTAATTCTCGAGTTGTTGTGTGTCCTCCTTAAACTGCCGCCGGGTCGGCCCTTTATATACATAGGTCGACGCCCGCCGGTTTACAGAGTCCCAAGCCGGATCATCATCGTGTCCAACTCGGTCTCTATTCCTTCTATCTTACAATACAAGTTACATGATAATGTTGGTTTATGTCTACAGGCCTTAACCCGCCTTTGGGCCTCGGGCCTTCATAAAGCGCCACCATCCTTTGTCTTCCTGGGCTTCTAATCATCATAGAGTTAATCCGGCCACTCCTGGCCGGTTTATGTCCAGTAATAATATCCCCAACATTAGGCCCCAGATTGATTTGAACTTATTCATGTCAATCTTCAACACTTAGAAAAATTCCTCCCCTTGCACCTTCGCATAGATCTTGTAAACCGCCCTGACGTCATCCTCCGGATTTGCAGTAAACCGCCGTGACGTCATCTGTTCATTTAAAGTAAAAAAAAATACCCTTTCATTTATGAACATCCAACAATTGAAACGACAGCCTCGTTAGATATCCATTTATTTGGGCTCCTCGATTCCCACGCCTGTCGCTTATCTCTTTACCCTTATAAATAGAGGTGGAGGATCCCTTTCCCTTTCTTTCCTTCGCCTCTCCATCTCTTCTTCCTCCTTGCGACGCTCCTGCACCCGAGCGCCGCCGTCGTCGTCGAGCTTCATCTCTGCCTCACCATTGGCCGCTGCATCGACCTGATCGCACCAGAGAAATGCGGCGCCACTCCGCTACTTCAACAGCCGCTGTAAGTCTCTCCCTTCTCTCCTCTGTAGATCCACTTAGGGTTCGTACGAGTTCATGGCGCTCTCTCCATGTTCTTCATTAGTCCCTAGATAGCAGACCTCAGGCTTGATACGTTTTGTGCAGTAACTTTGATATTCCTTATCTCCGCCATCGAACCAAACTTTAAACACATAAGAACTTGATCTGGACCTTTTGTGAACTGCTTCAGGACTAAACTTTTTTTAGGTCTAGATATTTTTTCTTTTCCTGACTCACGGTAGATCCAAAATTCCAATGCAAACTTATGAAACCTGTTTTTCCTCACTTAGTCATTTCTGCCTTAGATCTGTGTCTTCCTTACCTGCATAGGCGGTTTATCCTTGTAGAAAGTAATCTGTCATATGCCATTAGTCCCCTTGTAAACCGTCCATCGTTTTACCATTTATAAACACTCTGTCGTAGGCGATTTATAACTTCCTCCGGTTTATCAATTTTACATGCTTAAATTCCTTTTTCCTCAACCTGTTGTACTTTATGCATTGTCATTATGAATCATAAACCGGCAGTAATCTTTTCCAGCTCTTCACTTGCAATGGCCAAACAATTCTATTCCTGTAACCGGGTCCCTTCCCGGGTTACTGAGGAACAACTGGATGGATGTGTCAAAATTGGCACCTTGCCGAAGAAGGATGAAATCCATTGGCGAGTTCCTGGTCCTGAATGCCCTCCTACTCCCAAAGACGTCGAAGTAGTAGTGTTTGTTGATCACATGGGCCGTGGTTTTAAACCGCCTGGATCCAAGTTCTTCCGTGATGTACTTGCCAGCTTTCATATCCACCCTCAAGATATTGGACCCAACTATGTATCCAATATCTGCAACTTTCAGGTGTTTTGTGAGGCCTATCTACAAGAAGAACCGACTGTCGAGCTGTTCCGAGATTTCTTTCACTTCAACCGTCGCACTGAATTCGTAGACGGACCCAACACTGAACTTGGTGGCGTCTCTATTCAGAAAAGGAAGGATGTTAGCTTTCCTCACACCAAACTTCACAACCACCCAAAGGATTGGAATCAAACTTGGTTCTATTGTAAGGACACTTCCCCCGAAGATGAGAATCCTCTGCCGGGCTATCGTGCTCACCGGCTTACCAATACACACCCACTTCCGCAACGGCTAACTGCCAGGGAACGGGCCTCGTATGCAGCACAACTCGCCAAGCTTAGAGCTTTCATGGCCGATGGTTTGACTGGTGTGGACTTTGTTCGTTGCTGGCTGACCTGGAGTATCTTGCCATTAAGTCGCCACTCCAGTTTAATGTGCGAGTACACTGGTGACCTAAAAGACTCTCAACGTCATATTAACATTCAGCTAACAGATGATAAAGTCACTGAGTCCATCAAGAAAATGCTGAATGAACCGGAAGCTGTCTGCAGTAAAACCGGGCTAAGTCCCTTCTATACACGGAACAAACCGTCCGCTGTAAGAATTGCTTTGCTTTCGCTTTATATCTGGTATTCCTTGAACTGTTCAACTCTTAATATCCTCTGCCCATCCTTTAAACAGGGTGATGATCCTTTCTGGAAAAAGAAATCACAGGAGAAAGCGGTGAAACCTTCTCGACCTAAAACGAAAGCTGTCAAGAAAACTGTGAAGAGGAGGGCAACTGAGCCCATCGGTTTAGAGCTTGATGACGACCCTGATGAACCGGAAGTAGAGGTAGAACTTGATTGTCTTGGTTCATTTTTCATGCACCTCATTGACATTGATTGTCTCTCTTCAGCAATAAGATCATCGTCTTGCTGCGGTGGATCATTGGGTATATCCTCAGGAATTGCCGCTTCAAGATCTGGTGTTTTGCCCGGTTCAAGGACGGCATCCTCTTCGGCCGCTTTGTCCAGGCGAGCCTTCTTGCTTGGCCTAGGCTTGGCCCTGAAAGGAATAACAAAATCAAATACAGCATATGTTCCAAGGCGATGTGTTGCAAATATTATGATAAGTATAGCTTACCCAAGCACCATTTTGAGCGGTGGCAGCTGAGTAGCCGATGACTCGCCAGAGGATGAGTGGGAAGTAACCTGGTAATCGGAGTCAGATGGATTAAGAGGTTGACGAAAGCAGCCCGCTTTAGGACAAGCACCGACAAGCAAATTAGAGACCTCTGAACGGCGTTTCCGAACCGGACTGTTCGGTAAACCGGCGGAGGTAACTACCTGGCCGTTGTACCGGGTTGTGCGACGAGCTTCGTGCTGTTGGGTCTTCATAAGAAATTTGGGATCCAAATAAGCAAGAGGATGAGAAAATTTAACTTTCCGGTTTGCCTGACGGATTTTTAGTGAAGGCAAAGGTCCTGAATCGGAAGAGAGAATAATTACCTCTACAGCATCAGCATGGCTGGCTTCAGCATCATCCTGACAAATATCATCATCAATAAGACGCATGAAAAATAAGCCAAGTGAGTCAAGCCCTACTCAAGGTCCGGATTATCCACATCATCATCAGGGGCCGGATTAGAGGATGCAGTGGTTCTTTTCCTGTGGGCAGTCTTCTTCACAGCTTTAGTCTTTTGCCGGGTTTCCCTTTCCGGTTTGTCTGGTTTTTCTGGTTTCTCCCGCGGCAGTTTCTTGCTCCAAAATGGATCATTGCCCTGGTTACACAGATACTGATATTAAAACAATGACAAGATATATCAACAGCAGATTCAGCAAAAAGAAAAATCAAACTCTTACAGCTGGCGGTTTGTTGGTGGCACAGAAGGGAAGCAGGCCGGTTAGCACAAATGTGTTCCGGTTCATTCAGCATCTTATTCAAAGCCTCTGTGATTTCTTCATCAGTGAGCTGGATGTTGGAATGTCGCAGTGGATCATCAACACTGCCAGTATACTCGCACGTCAAACCAGAGCACTAACTAAGGGGCAGTATGCTCCATGATATCCAACAGCGGGCGAGATCAACCCCTGTTAAACCGTTGGCCATAAAGGCTCTGAGCTTAAACAGTTGAGGAGCATATTTGCTTCTCTCTTGGGCAGTCAACCTTTGCGGAAAGGGGTGTGTATTGCTGAGTCGCTCCGGACGAAAGCCAGGCAAGGGATTTTCACCAGCAGGGGAGGTGTCTTTGCAATAGAACCATGTTTGATTCCACTCTTTGGGGTGGCTGTGCAGTTTGGCGTGAGGGTATGTGACCTCTTTCCTTTTCTGAATCGCCACGCCACCCAACTCCGTATTGGAGCCGTCAGTAAACTCAGTACGGCGGTTTAGATGGAAACAGTCTCTGAACAATTCCACTATGGGCTCCTCTTGAATGAACGCCTCACAGAGCACTTGGAAGTGACACATGTTTGTAACAGAGTTGGGGCCAGTATCTTGTGGATGGAGTTGAAAATCGGCTAAAACGTCCAGGTAAAATTTAGAACCGGGCGGCTTAAAGCCCCGGGCTAAGTGATCTACGAAAACGACGACCTCTCCTTCTTGAGGTGTGGGAGGGTATTCTTTGCCAGGAGCCCTCCAATGGATGGTATCTTTGCTGCCTAAAGCGCCGATCAGGACTAAATCGTCCAGTTGAGCCTCTGTGACGCGAGAAGGAACCCAGTTGCACTCGTATACTTGCTTGGCCATGATGAAATCTACAAGGTAGATGATCCCGGTTCAAAAATGCATTGATTAAGGTACATTGGTATGTGCAATGTTAAACCGGAGACAGATCTATCTAAACCGGAGTTTTATGAAATAACAACAACTGGCGGTTCAACAAGGGGACTAATGGTATATACCGGTTTGGCAATTTTTCTACAAAGTTAAACTGCCTGATCTAAGCATTGAAACAGCTGAGATTGCGGATGGATAAGTATGCAGAAACAGATTTCACAAGATTTCTCTACAGCGTTGGATCTGAAGCAAGTTCAGAAAATAAGAAAAATATTCAAAAGCTCAAAGCAGAACAGTATTGAATCAATGGGCAGAAATATATGTGAGATCTATGATCTTGGGCATGAAACTAAAGGCAGATACTAAAAGCTACCGCTACACAGAGCAGGGGTTCACAGATGCATCCAGGAGCTAGTATATGAACACGAACAGGTGATGAACACTGCAAGAACACGAAACCCTAGAACAGATCTGTGTTGAGAAGAGCAGAAGGCTTACCAGAGTTGAGGAAGACGCGGAAGGTTGCCGCGGTGCTCTGGTGCGTTCAGGTTGATGCAGCGGCCAAGGTTGGTGCAGAAGTTGACGGCGGCGGCGGAGCTCCGAGGATGGCGACGCGAGGAAGACGAAGAAGAAAGGCACGAAGGGGAGAAAAGAAATGACCCTTCGGTCCTATTTATAAGGCAAAAGGACATGTGTCAGGTGCGACAATCAAGGGGCCACGAAACGGAGCTGTCGCCTTGATTTCCGCAGATCTATTAAACAAGGAAGCATAATGGATAAGCTTCGTTATGACAGGTGACGTCACTCCGGTTTACAACAATCAGAGAAGATGACATCATGGCGGTTTACCAATTTATGAGAAGATGTTGAAGATGAAGTTTTTGCTAAAGGATTGACATGAACCCGTTCAAATCAATCTGGGGCCTAATGTTGAGGATATTACCGCTGGGCGTAAACCGGCTTATCTGGGCCGGGTCAACTTCATCAGTAGTTCAAGAGTGCTAAAGCCCAAGAAGACAGACAAGGGCCTAAGGCCCGTGGTCGGTTTTAGACTTGTAGCTGTAAACCAACATTTGTATATAAACTTGTATTGTAAGTTAGGAATAAGGAGAGACCAACCCGGATATGAATATGGACCGGTGTTGGGACTCTGTGAACCGACGGGCGTCACCCGTGTATATAAGGGGACGACCCGGCGGCGGTTCAAGGGCAGACAACAACTCGAGACATAGGCGAAGCTTGTTCGCTCCCTAGTCATCGAAACCCCATCAATTCCATCACAACTAGATGTAGGCTTTTACCTTCATCGAAGGGGCCGAACTAGTATAAACTCTCTTGCGTCCCTGTGTCCGCTTTAACCCCTTCAAGCTAACCCGTCGCGATGGCTCCACGACTAAGTCCTTTCTCTAGGACATCTGCCGTGACAAAACCACGACAGATCCAAAATTTCTTTTGAAGAAGCAGCAGCATGAGGCTCTCCGCACAACCTGGCATAGAGGCCAAACTGTCACTTCGACCGGTTTACTGAACACCCCGGTTCGAAAACACCGACCTGAGGTCTCACCCACTTCTGACACTTCTTATCCCAAGGCAGGCTATTTCTGAAAACCTCTTAATCCGTCCGATTTGAATTATCAGGTAACACCTCCTTCATCATCCGGCGAATCGACGGCCACACAACTCCCTCCTCTTAAGACCGTTGCTGGGTAAGTCTTTCAACTAATCTTTTGATGCTTTACACTTTGTATGCTATGCTAACCTTTGCATTTGTTCTTTTTGGAGCCAAGGCTAGACCCAGTAAGAAGGCTCGGGTGAATAACCCATCTGACGACCATGTGGTGATTGAACCGGAGCCGACTACAGAACTAGAAGGTCCAAATACTGAGGCCACGTTTGACGAACCGCCCCCTCAATATCATAACGTTGATGAACAAACAGAAGTTGATACCGCTGTGCAAGCTGATAAACCGGCAAGTCCAGTCGGAACTGATGATGGACCTTCTAGTCCAGTTAAGGCTACTGATATTCCATCAACTCCAGAAAAGGCTGCTAGCGACAAGGAAGATGAGGTTATCATTACTGGCGTCGGCCACACCTCCCATGGTCATCATGTTGTATTGGCAAAACATAGTGCCAAAGAAGAACGTGCTGCCATGGAGAAAGGCAAGTGGAGCACCGATTTATCAAGCTATGCCCACCTTAACGCCCAAGAGCTCCATTCTGGTTTTCTGAACCATTTGTACACAAACCGTGACTATGAAGTCGGTTTAGTGAATTTGATGAAGGAACGTTATGAAGTAAGTACAAATCCTTTTCTCTCTTAAGTCCAATCGTAAGTACCTATTCCAGTAGCTCCCAAGGGCCGATTTATGATAATAATAAAAAACTGGGACGTCATAATACCATACTTCTGCATACTTATCTTCCAAGGGTCGGTTGATCCTTTCAAAATGAACCGGTACTTGAGCATTGTATCCTCACAACTTTCGCCTGTGTAGTCCCCAAGGGCCGATTTACCTTTCCAAGGTGAACCGGGACTTTAACCATTGTTACTTTTGAGCAGACATACATTAGCCCCCAAGTGCCAAGAATGATGCTTGCATGATACTTGGGACTTTGAAATAATTTTCTAGAATGAAGCGAGTAGGCATTATCCCCCAAGTGCAAAGTGCATGACTTGTTATACGCTTCGTACTTCAAATATATACAGCCCGTTGATGACATGTCTGTTCTTTATAGGCCGAGTTTAGCAAAAAGGACGCCCAAACCGCTGATCTTCAAGAAAACATCAAATCTCAGCAAGTGGAGGCTTCTAAAGCCAAAGAGGAACTGACTAATGCCTTAGCAGCCATGGAGAAGCTGAAGGAAAACTTTAAGAAGGAACATGCAGATTGGGATACAGAGAAGGCCGCTTTAGCAAAGAAAGCCAAGGACGTAGAAGCAACCCTTAAACCGGTGGTTGAAGAACTGACCGGTTTAAAGCGGCAAATAAATGCTATGACCTCTGCTGTATTTGGTAAGTGCCCTCATCTGATATGTTTCAAGTCCCCTTTACCTTATCAGTTACCGGTTTACTGATGCTTGCAATGTCACAGGGACCCGCATTACCCATCTGGGCTCCGATATGCGGATGAAGCTGAAAGCTGCATATACTTTGATAGAGAAGCTATATTCCGGATCCCAATGAGCTATTTGCACTGCTGCTTATAACAAGCCTCCTCCGTCTTTGATAAAGGAAACCATCGAGAAGTTGTCAATGTTGCCCGCCCGGTTGGATGAACTTAAGAAATTAGCTGCAAGGTCAGGTGCGCTGACTGCGCTAGTTCGGGCCAAGGCATGGATTCCAGATCTTGAACCGGCAGATATTGGCCAAGGCTATCCCGGCGTGAAGGAAGACGGCTCAGAATTTAATAATGATGATCTCCGAAGGCTTACAAGGAAAACTCGACCTATATCAAGCAAATTGGCGGATGAAATAGATCTGCCTCATTATCAGCCGGTTTATGATGTTGATCAGAAAAGATATCCTGCGCCGATACATGATGTAGAGGATCTTGTTCCGCCATTCCGTAAGCACACTTATGCCCCTGACATTGATCGTTCCCCCCTTATAAGTGAAGAAGCCGTGTTCCAAGCTTTAACCGGAATCGATTGGACAACAATTGATTTCCAGCCACTGGGTAGAGAGGAGGAGGATGCACCAACTCAAGATGACCCACAATCTTCAAGTCGTCCTGATGATGAATCCTGAACCGGAGGCTGGCTTAGCCCGTCGTAGCCTACCCTTCTTGCTGAAACAATTATCCTGTGTGGGCATAAAAACGCCTTGTAATAGGCTAGTTCAAACACTTTGTCTGTTATGCCATCGAGCATACTTATGTTGCTGGATACTGATAACCCGCCATGCTTTTGGGATTGTTATTATATGCATAATCCGTAGTGGCTGTATGTTAACTTGTTCCTGCATACAAGAGATTGAAAAAGGGTCCTGGCGGTTTACCACTGGACGGGTCATGATGCCCAAATATAGAACCTGGATGTAGAACCAAGGCTGTTTATAACATAGAAAATACTGATTACCTCGTTCATTTCACCCATGGCTGTGTAAAAAAGAGGTGATAACACCAAGCTGGAGTATAGATGACTCCTTCCAGGTTTGCCGGTTTACGATAAAATCATACCGGGTTATGGTAAACACCGGTTTGATCCATATAATACTGGTGACTTGTAGTCAAAATCAGACTGAAGCAATAAGCGCCGGATTATAGCTGATCATGTACTAACAATTTAGCATTGTAAACCATGCCGGGTTGTAATAAACGCCGGTTTATCGGAAAAATACTTTATGAATATCAAAAAAAGAAAAACTTTGCAAAAAACACAAGAAGAATATGCAAGGCTTTTCATGGGCTGCCAGGCCACTGAGTTAAACCATTTTTCAAAGCCTTTTAAGACGGACCTCAATCTTTAACCAATCATCGTTTTAACTTTGACAAGTTCAGGGTCTATGAGATTGACTTGTCAAACGTTCGACGGGTCATATCAGGTTTACATGGATGGAGTGGCTTACTTAAAGAGGCAGGATAACCCGGGGTTTTAGGGAATACACCTGGCTTCCAAGCCTGGCTTGATAGCCTATTGCAAAGGTGCAGACTCTGTGTTCTTTGAGAAGCAAAGAGCCCCTAAGCAACATGTGAGTTGTGCTCGGTGGGTGCCTATGTTTGAGTTGCGCTGGTGCAACACTCTCTTTGGCCCCACATAATTTCCTGTTGGCCTTAAGCCTATCAAGAGGTGTGGCTATGGTGTAAATACAACCAAGCCCCCTAGTGATTTCCCTTTGGCTTTAAGCCGATCAAGAGGTGTAGCTCAGGTTCGGATACGACCAAGCCCCCTAGTGATTTCATACGTGTGGCTAGACAAGCCGGATCAACAAAACTTTGCTTTTATGAACAGGAGCCCTTATGCAAACATACTGGATGTAAAGACAACAGAGACCCCACTTTAGCTGAGGCTCTGGTTTATTATATTGATCATAATATATACATTGTCATAACTATGTGCATAAAAAAGAGCCTATGGCTTAAGTATAGTAAGGCCGAAGATGAGCTACATTCCACGGCCGCTTGGTCTCCTCCTCGGATTTACGTGAGTCTTTGTGCTCTCGAACATCGATAAGGTAGTATGATCCATTGTGCAAATTTTTGCTGACCACAAAAGGCCCTTCCCAAGATGGGGATAACTTGTGCATATCAGTCTGATCCTGGATGAGCCGGAGCACCAGATCGCCTTCTTGAAAAGTCCTGGTTTTAACCCAGCGGCTGTGATAACGTCGCAGATCTTGTTGGTAAATTGCCGAACATGCTGCCGCAAGATCACGCTCCTCATCTAACAGGTCCATTGAGTCCTGACGTATGTCACTAGGGAGAACTGCTTCTGCTCCGTAAACCATGAAGAAAGGCGTGTAACCCGTAGATCTGTTTGGTGTGGTGTTGATGCTCCATAACATGGAAGGTAACTCCTCCACCCAACAACCCGGTGTCCGCTCTAAAGGAACCATAAGCCAGGGCTTGATACCTCTCAAAATGTCTTGATTAGACCTCTCTACTTGACCATTAGATTGGGGGTGAGCCACTGATGACACGTCAAGCCGAATGTGCTATCGTTGACAAAATTCCTCCATAGCACCCTTGGACAGATCAGTACCATTATCAGTGATAATGCTGTGTGGAAAACCAAACCAGAATATCACCTTTTTAATGAATTGAACCGCCGTGGCCGCATCACACTTACTGACTGGCTCTGCCTCTACCCACTTGGTAAACTTATCAACTGCTACCAACAGGTGAGTCTTCTTATCCTTGGACCTCTTAAAAGGTCCAACCACATCGAGCCCCCAAGTTGCAAACGGCCAAGTTATTGGGATCATTCTTAATTCTTGAGCTGGAACATGAGCACGACGTGCAAACTTTTGACAACCATCACACCTCTTTACCAAATCCTCAGCATCAGCATGAGCCGTCAACCAATAGAAGCCGTGACGAAAAGCCTTAGCCACCAAAGATTTTGAACCGACGTGTGACCACAATCTCCCTCGTGGATCTCACGCAAGATCTCACAACCTTCCCGAGGAGAGACACAACGCTGAAATGCTCCTGTGACGCTACAATGGTGTAGCTCCCCATTGACAATGGTCATTGACTTGGATCGCCGGATTATCTGCCAGGCCAAGGTTTCATCGTCGGGCAACTCGCCCCGGTTCATGTATGCCAGGTATGGGACCGTCCAATCTGGAATAACATGAAGAGGCGCCACCAATTGAGCCTCCGGGTCGGGCACAGCCAAATCCTCCTCCGTAGGTATCTTCACTGATGGGTTATGCAGTACATCGAGGAAGGTATTGGGTGGCACCGATTTTCGTTGAGAGCCTAAGCGACTTAAAGCGTCGGCTGCTTCATTCTTCCGCCGGTCTATATGGTCCACTTGATAACCCTTGAAATGGCCAGCCACTGCATCCACCTCTCGTCTATATGCTGCCATAAGTGGATCCTTGGAATCCCAAGTGCTAGATACCTGCTGAGCCACCTGGTCCGAGTCACCAAAGCACTTAACCCGGCTTAAGTTCATTTCCTTAGCCATCCGAAGACCGTGGAGCAAGGCCTCATACTCAGCTGCATTGTTAGTACAAGGGAACATTAAACGGAGAACATAACAAAACTTATCACCTCGTGGGTAAGTTAATATGACTCTAGCCCCCGATCCCTCCAATTGCCTGGACCCATCAAATTGAATAGTCGAATAAGTGTTGTCTCGCTTTTCCTCCGGTGCTTGTGACTCTGTCCAATCATTGATGAAGTCCACAAGTGCTTGGGATTTGATAGCTGTGCGAGGTGTATATTTTAGCCCGTGAGGTCCAAGCTCAATAGCCCACTTAGCAATCTGGCCAGTTGCTTCTCTGTTTTGGATGATATCTCCCAGGGGGGCTGAACTGACCACTGTGATAGGATGACCCTGAAAATAATGCTTGAGCTTCCGGCTTGCCATAAAAACTCCATACACCAGTTTCTGCCAATGTGGGTATCTCTGTTTGGATTCAATAAGCACCTCGCTGATATAATAAACCGGCCGTTGAACCAGATACTCTTTCCCAGCCTCCTTGCACTCCACAACAATAGCCACACTAACAGCTCGGGCATTAGCAACCACATATAGCAATAAGGGCTCCTTATCAACCGGAGCCGCAAGGACAGGTGGCTCGGCTAACTATCTTTTCAGATCTGCAAGTGCTTCATCAGCAGCATCACTCCAGACGAAGTGATCCATTTTCTTTAACATCTGATACAAAGGGATAGCCTTCTCTCCAAGGGGACTGATAAACCGGCTTAAGGCTGCAATCCGGCCCGCCAAACGTTGGGCATCGTTAATGCACGCCGGTTTAGACAGAGACGTGATAGCCGTGATCTTCTCTGGATTAGCTTCAATCCCCCTGTTAGACACCAGAAAACCCAAAAGCTTACCTGTCGGTACACCAAAGACACATTTGGCCGGATTAAGCATCATCTTATAAACCCGGAGGTTATCAAAAGTTTCCCTCAAGTCACCTATCAGTGTCTCCTCCTTTCTGGATTTCACCACAATATCATCCATGTATGCATGTACGTTGCGCCCAATCTGTTTATGTAGACAATTCTGAACACATCGCTGATAAGTTGCCTGGGCACTCTTGAGCCCGAAAGGCATAGATACATAGCAGAAGGCTCCAAAGGGAGTTATGAAGGCTGTCTTCTCCTGGTCCTTAACTACCATTTTGATCTGATGGTAACCAGAATAAGCATCCAGAAAACACAAACAGTCACAACCTGTTGTAGCATCAATAATTTGATCGATTCGAGGGAGAGCAAAGGGGTCAGCTGGACAGGCTTTGTTTAAGTCCGTGTAATCCACACACATACGCCAAGTGTCGTTTTTCTTAAGTACCAACACCGGATTAGCTAGCCACTCAGGGTGAAAGACCTCCACAATAAACCCTGCTGCCAAGAGCCGGGCTACCTCCTCACCAATAGCTTTACGCCTTTCTTCGTTGAAGCGGCGAAGAAACTGCTTGACCGGTTTAAACTTAGGATCTATGTTAAGGGTGTGCTTAGCGAGTTCCCTCAGTACACCTGGCATGTCAGAAGGCTTCCATGCAAAGATGTCCCGGTTCTCATGGATGAACTCGATGAGTGCGCCTTCCTATTTCGGATCCAAGTTAGCACTGATGTTGAGCTGCTTGGATGAATCGCCAGGAACAAAGTCAACCAATTTAGTCTCCTCAACCGATTTAAACTTCAGTGCCGGATCATGCTCAGCAGTTAGCTTTTTCAGAGAAGTCATATCTGCCGGATCAACATTGTCTTTGTAAAATTTCAGCTCCTCTGTGGCACAAACCGATTCAGCATAAGCCGCATCACCTTCTTCACATTCCAAGCAATCTTCCAGCTCCCATGCACCGTGATGGTCCCCTTATGGCCCGACATCTTAAGCTGCAAATAAACATAACAAGGCCTTGCCATGAACTTACCATAAGCTGACCGCCCGAATAGGCCATGATATGGACTCTTGATTTTCACCACTTCAAAAGTCAACACCTCTGATCTTGAATCATGATCGTCTCACAAAGCAACTTCTAGAGCTATCTTGCCAACTGGGTATGTCGATTTACCAGGCACCACCCCATGAAACACAGTGTTCAACGGTTTAAGATTCTTATCTGTTAACCCCATGCGACGAAAGGTTTCATAGTAAAGGATATTGATACTGCTTCCTCCATCCATAAGCACCTTGGTAAATTTATACCCCCCAACCTGGGGTGCCACCACTAAGGCCAGATGACCCGGATTGTCAACCCGGGGTGGATGATCCTCTCGACTCCATAGGATGGGTTGTTCAACGGAGTTCACAGCTCTTTTATGAAGCTTCTGATCGCGCTTACATAAGCTAGTGGTGAAGACATGATACTGCCCACTATTCAACTATTTTGGATTACTCTGATAACCCGATTGCTGTTGCTGTTGATTCCCCTGATGGTTGTAACTTCCTTGGTTGCCCTAGCTGTTCTGATTGCCATGTCCAGTTTGGTTGCCCTGGAACCCTGAACCGGAACTGCCACCACCATAACCTGGCCCATGGAAACCACCTCCTGAACCGCCAGGCGGTCCATTGTCATATTGAAAGAAATTTGAATTTTTGAACTCCCGCATGATGAAGCAATCCTTCCAAAGATGCATAGATGGCCTCTCCTTTGATCTGTGCTTTGGGCAAGGCTGGTTTAACAGGCGCTCCAGATTGGGGCCTGACCCTCCACCCCGCTGGGGCGGTTTACCCTTACGCCGCTGACCATTATCCTGGGCATTGGTGTTAGCCACAAAATCCAAGCTATTATCTGCCTTGCGTTTACCATTGTTCCCATGACCTGCCGGATTATGCTACTGCCCCTTGGCATTGCCGCTCTTCTTTCCCTTCCCTGTCTTGTCATCGTCAGACTCAGGGTCCTTGGTACTATCAGAGTCGGCATATTTTACTAGAGCCGCCATAAGCGTTCCCATGTCATTACAATGACCTTTGAGCCGTCCCAATTTCAGCTTCAAAGGTGCAAACCGGCAATTGCCTTCCAATGTTAAAACGGCTATGTCAGCATTGATGCGGTCTAATGAATGCAAAATCTCCGAAACCCGGCGCACCCAGTGGGTTATTGATTCTCCTTCCTCCTGGACGCATGCAGCTAAATCCATGATGGACATGGTCTGCTTGCACGTATCTTTGAAGTTCTGGATAAACCGGGCCCTTAATTCGGCCCATGATCCAATAGAGTTGGCTGGCAGATTTTTCAACCACGTGCGAGCCGTTCCCTCCAACATCATGGTAAAGTATTTGGCACACGCCGCTTCGTCCACATCCAACATCTCCATTGCCATCTCATAACTCTCCACCCATGACTCAGGGGATAAATCGGCGGTGTAATTCGGCACCTTACGCGGGCCTTTGAAATCCTTGGGTAACCGTACATTGTGCAGCGCTGGGATAAGACATGGCACTCCCAAAGAACTGGAGGTAACCCCCGGTTCCACCGATGTTGTTGGACGAACCGGAGTGAACTGGCGAACCGATGTGATCTGACAAACCAGAGCTTCGTGTTGTGCCGCTAACTCGGCTTCCCGACGTGCCCTAGTGCGATCCACAACATCCTGGGCATTGTCACCGCCACCCGCCGGGTTATTGCCATGGGGCGGATTACGATTCCTCGCACTACTTGATACGGCCGGTTCATCGATATGCCTGCTATAGCTCCGGCTTGGGCGGGGAGTAGAATGAATCCTTTCGCGGCTATATGAATAGGCCTGCTGCTGAGTCAAAGCCGTCTGAAGGAGCTCCCTAGCCCGTCGTGTCTCAACCGCTACTGGGGACTCGCCATCAATCGGGAGAGCTGCCAATTGTGAAGCGACAGCAATGATGTTATCCAATGGATTAGAGTAATGACCCAGAGGTGTTGAGACGTGTCATGATGGAATGTCATTCTGACGAGGCGGAGGCGGCAGATCCGTCGCACGAGGTTGAACCGGTGCCCCGGTCCCAGGTGCCTCCGCCCGGTTTACCACAGGTTGGTTGCTGGTGCCTGCCCTTGGCGTGTTAAAGAGATTCCTCGCCTCCAAGACCGACGGAAGGCACGACCGGTATCTCCTCCTCATGGCGTCATCTGACGCACTCTGATCCAGCATAAGCCGGTACGCCTGAGCTCCAATCCGGCCCGCTCTATAGCCATCCTGGTGTTTTCTGCTGCCAGGTCCACTTTAGCCTGAGTTATCTGATCCTTCACCTTTGCAATCTCTGTGTTGTGCTGATCCCGGGTTGCCGCGTCTACCTCCGCTGCCAGCAATGTTGCCAAAGCATCAAATAGATCGGACAAAACCTGAGCCGGAGGTGGTGCAGAGCTCCCTGCTCCCGTTGGTGTTGCTGTTGCTAAACCGGATGTCGGTGTACAAAAAGAGGGGTACACTTTTTGTACCCTATAACTGTGCATGGGCAGTCTGAGCCGCGGATACCACCACACCAAGCAAGGCAAGGGAGGTGAGCCAGGGTAAGACCGAAGCTCAAGAGAACTAGAATGACGCCAAGGCCAAGACCACGAAGAGCAAAGGGGACAAAGCAGACTCCCCCGGCAAGATCCTTGCCGGGAGACAGTTCTAGCAGCCCCGGCAAGACCCTTGCCACGACGACTCGTCCCGCGCCTACGGAGCAAATCACCCTTGAGTCCACTGCCCCCAACACTACTAGAAAAAGGGCTATAGATGGGATTGACACTAATGGCGCACCAGACAAGCGGTGCGCCATTAGTATATACTAATGGCACACCACCTTCTGATACGCCATTAGAGCTGAAACTACTAATGGCGCACCTGGCCCAGGGTGCGCCATTAGTATCCATTTTTTTGAACTAGTGCGCCTGTCCAAACATACTAATGGCGCATCCAGACACAGTGCGCCATTACTAGTTGTAACTAGTAATGGCGCACCTGTCGTAAAGTGCGCCACTAATGTTGTTTTTTTATTATATTTTTTATTCCTTTTTTTTGCAAAACTACTAATGGCGCACTGTGGAACAGTGCGCCATTAGTATGTTTTTTTTGCAAAACTACTAATGGCGCACCACCAGAAGGTGCGCCATTAGTAACCTGGATTACTAATGGCGCATTTAGATTTGGTGCACCATTAGTAAGTGGGCAGCAACAAGATATTTTGGACAGCCTCTCCTACCCACACTCACTTTCTCCCCACTTCATTCTCTCCACCTCCTCCTTGTCTCGGGTGCCTCCTCTTTTTCACCTCATTTCCACCATAGATTCATTCAATTTAAGTGGTTAAATTACCTTGTTTTGATAGGTAAGTAAGGGGGGAAGCTATATTTATGTTGTTCTCCCTACAACAATGTGCACATGCACTTTTTATGGCCTAGCTAGATCTATGTATGTTTGTGGTGTTGCATATGTTTGTGGTGTTGCATATGTGTTTGTGTTTGGAGGTGTACCGGTATTTGAAATGCGATAGTTGCCAATATTTTGCCGGAATGTTGATTCATTTCCGTTTCGGCGAGAATTTTGGCATTAAGCATTCTTTTTGGTCCTATTTTTAGGGAAAGTCATGCCAAATTTTTTCTTGGTTCTAAAATATCGTTTTGCTCTACCCCGCAGGCGACCATGGTCCGCACGATGACCGAAGGCATCATGAATAGGTTTTTGAGGTCCGCGAAGGCCGAGATGCTTCAAAAGAATGAGACGGAGATAAGATGTCCGTGTCAAAGATGCAAGCTGAAGAGCCTTATTGCGGACCCAAAATCCGGGCAGGTGCGTGACCACCTGCTCTTGCGTGGTTTCATGGATGGCTATCAGTGGCAAGGTTATGAAGATGACTACGAAGTCATCCATGGGGGCCGGGCAAGAAATGAGGAAGGGCAGCAAGACAACCACCGTGGCTCGGGCGGGCGAGAAGATGAAGAATCCCCAAGAGATGATCACGACGGTGATGCTGTACATAGTCATCATGTAGAAGATGCAGGACATGATGATGAGGAAGATGCCGGAGCAGACGACGGGCATGATCATGAAGATGATGATGCCGGTGGAGCAGACGACGCTGGACCATTGATGGGCTGGGTGCAAGACCCTCATATTCAAGAGCTGCTTCTCAAGCAGACGGATAACGCAAGAGCTGCCGCCCGAGAGAAAGCCAAGATGGATCAACTTGAGTTAGACGCAGTTACTCCATTGTATGAAGGATGCAGGCCCGAGGATACCCGCCTGAAAGTAACGCTCATGGCTCTGGAGATGAAGGTAAAACACAAAATGACCGACGCATGCTTCGACGAGAACATGTCATTATGGCACGAACGTCTTCCCAAGGGGAACAAGTGCCCGACCAGTTTGGAGGAGGCGAAGAAAATCGTGTGTCCTCTGGATTTACCGCACGTGAAATACCATGTGTGCATGAACAATTTCATCATTTATCGGGACGAGCACGCGGAGTCTACCATATGTCCGGTGTGCGGCGTCACTCGATGCAAGAAGAGGAAGAAAGCTCCTCGAAAAGTGGTGTGGTACTTTCCGATCACTCCTCGTCTGCAGCGGTATTTCGCGGACCCTAAGGTAGCAAAGCTCCTGCGTTGGCACGCGGATAGGGAGGAGAAGAAGAGAGAAGATGACGCAAATGATCCGGAGATAGATAAAAAAGACAAGATGCTGAGTCACCCTAAGGATGCGAGCTAGTGGCAAGCGTTGAACTTCGAAGACCCAGAATTTGGGAACGATCCAAGGAACATCGTGCTGGGCGCGAGCACCGATGGAGTCAATCCGTTTGGCAGCCAGAGAAGCACACATAGTACCTGGCCTGTGTTTGTGTGGATGTACAACCTTCCCCCCTGGTTGTGCATGAAGAGGAAGTACATTCACATGAGTATGCTAATTGAAGGACCGAAATAACCAGGGAACGACATCAATCTGTATCTGGGGCTGCTGAAAGAGGAGCTTGACACGCTGTGGAAAATGCCAGCCAATACGTGGGACGCCGCAGAGAAAGAATATTTCCCTATGAGAGCCGCGCTGCTCACGACGGTGGACGACTATCTCGGTTACGGATATGTCGCGGGGCAGGTGGTCCACGGATTTTTTGGATGCATCAGGTGCATGGATGACACAATGTATCGCCAGCTAGATAGAGATCCCGGGTCTTCGAAAACCGTGTTCATGGGACATCGAAGGTGGCTTCGCGACGATGACCCGTGGAGAAAACGCAAGGATCTGTTCGATGGTGAAACCGAACCCCGAGGACGCCCGCGTACGAGGAGCGGCGAGGAAATAGACGAGCTGTTGAAAAATTGGAAAGACTGCCCACTGCCGGGAAAGAAGCAAAAGGCGCCAGAGCCAGGAAAGAAGCGAAAGGCGCCAGAGCCGCTGCTGAAGGTATGGAAAACGAGGTCTGTTTTCTGGGACTTGCCGTACTGGAAGATCCACCGTGTGCCTCACAGCCTTGATGTCATGCATATCACGAAGAACGTGTGCGAGAGTCTGCTTGGTACCCTGCTCAACATGCCAGAGAGGACCAAAGATGGGCTGAAAGCAAGGGCGGACTTGAAATCAATGGGCATCAGGCAGGAGCTTCACACTATATATGATGATGATGATGAGGCGAAGCAGGACACGGAAAGTCGTCGCAAAGGCAAAAAGGCCAAGAAGACCGGAAATGACTACCCTCCCACGTGCTTCACTCTAAGTCAGGAGGAGATCGAGCAGTTTTTCACCTGCCTCGTAGGAGTAAAACTTCCTTACGGTTACGCGGGGAAGATAAGCAGATACCTAGACCCAGCGAAGCTGAAGTTCAGCGGGATGAAGTCTCACGACTGTCACGTGCTGATGACGCAGATACTTCCAGTTGCAATCCGTGGGATCATGGACGCGCACGTCCGTGAAACCCTATTTGGCCTATGAAACTTTTTCGACGTCATCTCTCGGAAGTCTGTTGGCATGAGGCAACTCAGAAGGCTACAGGAAGAGATCGTGGTGATACTATGCGAGCTTGAGATGTACTTCCCGCCCGCATTCTTCGACGTAATGGTGCATCTACTGGTCCATATCGTGGACGATATCATCCAACTCGGGCCGACGTTCCTGCACAGCATGATGCCGTTCGAAAGGATGAATGGTGTCATCAAAGGATACGTTCGCAACATGTCACGTCCAGAGGGAAGCATAGCCAGGGGCTTTCTGACCGAAGAGTGCATCTCCTACTGCATGAATTATTTAGGCATCGAGAACCCCATTGGTCTGCCCGTTAACAGGCACCTCGGCAGGCTCGCTGGATGGGGTCACCTGAGGGTCGCCGCGAAATGCATGTCGACTTCGAGGGTCGACTCGCCGACTTTGAAAGAGCAAACCTAGTCACGCTACAACACATAGACGTGGTCGATCCTTGGGTGGTAGAGCACAAAACCTTTATTAAGAAGACGTACAATGACCGAGGCCAACAGAGGACGGACGGAGATATACTCAAAGAGCACAACTCATGTTTCATGCGTTGGTTCAAGCAGAAGCTTCTGTCGTACCCTTTACATGAGGATTCTTCCACGGAAGAACAACTCATATTCGCCTTGTCACAGGGCGCCGAGCACAACCTGATGACCTATGAGGCGTACGATATCAACGGCTACACATTCTACACCGAGGCCAAGGACATGAAGAGCGATGGTTATCAGAACTCCGGGGTAACGATGGAATCCTACACCGGTAACGACAAGGACAGATACTACGGAAGGATCGAGGAGATCTGGGAGCTGAGCTACGCTGGAGAGAAGGTCCCGATGTTCCGTGTCAGATGGGCCAAGAGCGTCCTAAAAGAAGACCGGTATTTCACCACCATGGTTATACCTGAAGCCAAATCCAAGACCGCAGGCGCAAACATCACCGTGAAAAATGAGCCATGGGTACTGGCTTCCCAAGTGGACCAATGCTTCTTCATTACCGACCCGTCAAAGCCCAGTCGTGTTGTCGTGAGGAGAGGCAAAAGGAAGATCATCGGAATGGATGGAGTAGCCAATGAGCAAGACTTCGACAAGTACAGCGACCAGAGGATCGAACATGACGACGATGATGAAGTAGCAGCATACACCACAAGAAGAAGCAGGACCACCCTACCTAAAGGACGTCCGTTCCACAGAAGAACTCCATTTGCGAAAAAGAAGGGCAAGAACATTGTGAACAGATAGCTAGCTAAGATCGATTGTATTTAAATCGTAGCCTTAATTTCTCGATTGTATTTCATGGGCACTTTTTGAACTATCATGAATATTTTTAAGTTTCATGGACACTCAATCTTGATCCCCCTCCATCTCGATCGCTATCCCACCTCGCCAGATCCGGTCCCCCTCGCCGCCGAGCACCCCCCGGTCCACCGGCCGCCGCCGCCG
>NC_057800.1:496396987-496422899 GCF_018294505.1 Triticum aestivum | reverse complement strand
AGTCTGCATGACAGTGTTCTTTCTTTGGAGAAGCGGCGTCTCGGAGAGAAGGATGTGGCATACCCGGTTTTCGCGGCCAAGGTGCCAGAGGGCAAGGGCTTTGTGGATAACTCCATCGGGGGTACGATCGTCCTGCGGTTTGATGACATCCACGCTATGTTGAACCTTCATCCGCTGCACTACACCTTCGTTCGGCTATTTTCGCTGAGTATGGAGATGCGGATCATTCGCGACAAGACCCCGGACATCGTGATAGTCGACCCCTTCTACATGCGTGCCAAGATCTTGGGCAGCGCTGGGGACCGGCAAGTCGCGACTTCTTACCTCGAAGGCGTCATTCTGGCAAACCAAGATAAGGATAACTTCCTCGTGCCTTACTTTCCCGAGTAAGTCCTCCCCTCAACTGCCCCGTAACATATGAATTCTTAGATTTTGATCGTTTTTCTTTTAACATTCCGTGTTTTCTGCAGTGACACACATTGCACGCTCATCCTCCTAAGCCCCAAATATTCCATGGCCACGTATTTCGACCCGGACCGTCAGTCGAACGTAAACTACACAAATGTCAAGAAGGTTCTTGATGATGTTCTCCCCGGCTACGTCAAATCTGGAGGCACCTTCACCAGGCCTATTCGTAAGTATGGCAAGCACGTGTTCTCCCACAATACGACGTTCTGCTGCGTCAAGCAGCCGCCTGGCAGTCAGAAGGGTGCCTACTACGCCATCCATCACATGCGGGCGATCGTACGGGACCATCATCAACTTCTGCTACCGAGTAAACTCAAAGATTGGGCCGCGAGCGTGTCAGCAATCCAGGACGCGGACATCAGACAAGAATTATTTTGCATCCAGTCGGAGTTTGCGAAAATCATCCATCAAGATGTCCTTCGTACCTCGGGGCAGTTCTACCTCAGAAATCAACCGTCCAACAGTGACATCGACACAATGCTACAAATGCAGGCTGACAACGACCGTTATTTCATGAATCCCACGATAGACGGCAGCTTCATCCATGCTCCGGTCCCTTGAGTCGAGTCGAAAGCAGTGATGCTGTGTCTAGTTCTGAAACATCGATTCGGCTCATGTTGTAATTAAACTTTAATGAACTTGTAGTATGTCTCTTCGGTTTCGAGAGTCGTTCAACTTAGATGTAATCAATGCTATTAATGTCTTGCTTTTCTCTTCCGATCGTTCTGTTGCATACTTATATATTGCTTATGTATTGTCTGTGAATTGGTACTAACATTTCATTTGGCTACTGCATAGCGATGCCGTCGTATGTCGTGTACAAGGGTAAGGTTCCCGGAGTCTACGACGACTGGGAGGAGTGTCGGAGACAGGTTCACCGATTCAGCGGTAACAGTTACAAAGGGTACACCACTAGGACCGAGGCCGAATCTAGATACGCCCGCTATCTAGCGGGAGAGGGGAGGGAGCGCTGGAGGAACTGGATGAAGACGAGTTTCATCGTGATGATGCTCATCGTGATGACCGCAGCTCTCTTCTATGTGATGGTAGTTTAGATGATCGATATCGACTTGTAATGTGAAGACAAACTCGCTACTCGCGGTCTCGAGACTTGTAATATAATGTTCTATCTTTGTTCGGTCTTTTCAATTCGGAGACTAATATGATGAATTGTATTCGGAGACTAATATGATGAATTGTATTCAGGGACTAATCTTCTATTGTATTCGATGAATCTGTTGTTGATGTGTGCTATCTATATTTTGTCCAATTATACATTTTGCAACCTGTGCAAAAAACAGAAAATTAAAAAATAAAAAAACCTAATATTCATACTAATGGCGCATCACATCACAGTGCGCCATTAGTATGCTAAAGGATACTAATGGCGCATCATTAAACAGTGCGCCATTAGTATGCCGAAGTTACTAATGGCGCATCTTGTTGTTGTGCGCCATTAGTATGCCAAAGCACCTGGGTATACATGGCCCCCTGGGAGGCATACTAATGGCGCACTGTTGTATATACTAATGGCGCATCTGAGGTGTGCCATTAGTATACCAGATACTAATGGCGCACCTGTGGTGCGCCATTAGTAAAATATACTAATGGCGTGGCACTAATGGCGCACCACTAATGCGCCATTAATGGCCAAATTAGGTGCGCCATTAGTAGGCCTTTTCCTAGTAGTGCAAGGGGCAAGGATTCGGGAGACATCCCCGTGGCGGCATGCAGATCTCTGTGAAGACATTGAAGATCAGATACGCACTAAGGAGACGACAACCCTTGGCGGGATCCCAGCCGAGGAAGACCACAAGGCCCCCGGCAAGCGCATTGCCGGGGATGACAGCAGGCGCCTCGGCAAGACCCTTGCCGGCGCCCCGGCAAGGCCCTTGCCGAGGACACCTGCAAGGCCACCATTAGGCCCACGCAGACCAAACCTCCACCACCGCATGCATGCAGTTGCCAACCCAACCAGTTGGGCAGGCACCCGCGTGGCGGCATGCAGATCTTCGCGAAGACCCACCACTGCGCCACCTCAGCTGCCTGCCTACCTACATGGCATCGCAGGCGTCGCTGGCCAGGGCGCGTGTCGACACAAGAAGGAGCGGCGATGGACGAGACAGATCTCTCCCCCGTCCCCGATAAAGCAAGGACACCTAAGCAAGATGCATTAAATGCGCCTTGTCATGTAATGCGAGGGATAACCTCGCATCACTGTACCCTTTCCACCTCCTGTGTGCCACTGTGGCAAACCCTTTTTCTATAAAAGGAGGCCCGAGGCAACCAGAGGAAGGATTTGGCTTTTTGGAGCTCCTCACGCCCCATAGCTAGCTCAAAAACACAGATATACAATCCACCAAAGCAGGAGTAGGGTTTTACGCATCCTCGCGGCCCGAACCTGGATAAACAAACCGTGTGCTATCTGTTTGATCCGCTCTTCTCACGACCCTGCGCCCTGCTAACCATAGTAGGGATTCTTGTGATCCCATAGGTGTCGTTCCCACCGACATCTTTGGCGCGCCAGGTAGGGGGCGCAGTTGTGAGAATCGGCTTTAGCAGTTAGTTCGGCGCTTCTTCATCATCATGGCGCCCAAGAAGAAGACGACGGTGGTGGTTGGCCAGTCAGAAGCCGGACAGCCCGTTCCGACGCAGGCGAGCAGTGGACCGGTTGCAGAAAGGACCCGGGGCGCTACTCGCGAACACCAACACCAACCCAGCAGCCGGAGTTTGGGAGGCAGCGATGTTTGTGCGCCTGGTAACGGGCCACACATCGCCAAATCCAAAGGCGGAGCCAAGCCCTTCGCGGGTGGAGCGGGGCCTTCCAAGGTCATCACCGCCCCGCCCGAAGGTGACGCAAGGGCCTCCAAGACTCCCACGCCGGCGCCAACAGCGCGCTCCTCCCAGGCAGCACGCGACGAACGGCGTAATCACGCAGAAGATCCCGGGCGTCGCCGCGGGAAGAGCCCCGAGCGCCACTCCCGGGACGTAGAAGACCTGCCCACTCACCGAGGCACGCGACCGCGGGGTCGTGATAGAGCTCCTTCTGACATGGTCAGAAGTCGAAGCGGGTCGCGATCCGTGCAGGTTTCGCTGCCACCGACACCAGCAGAGGCCCTGGCGCGCGCGCAGTTGCTCCTCGACTTTCCTCCCACTACGGGGAAACTCGACGAATGGAGAGCCACTATCTGAAGCCTTGTTGCGGTGGCCAACAAAGATGAACCAAGTCCGGTGGGGCCCCCGGGTCGACGCTCTGATGGAGTCCCGCGGACTAGTGGCGGAAAAGCCGGCGGCGCCGCGACCACGGTGCATTCACCTCTTCCCCATCCGGTACCGCGGACGCCGGCTCGTCGGGACGTCGCGGGCAACGACATCTCCATAGCATCGTCTGACCCACGGACCCACTGTGACCAGCGCCAAGTTCTTCGAGAACGAGCCCATGAAGACGCTCGAACCACTATCGAGCGCTGGCGTGGAGCGCGCCACCAGTCAGACAGGCGAGCAGGGCTTGCTGTGAACCACCCGGCCCCGGAGAGCCCTGGAGGCCTACCTTACGAGGTAGGCTGTCCGGCTTTTACCCGTGAGCTGCGGCAGTTCCAGTGGACCACTCACCGCACCTTCAAACCTGACGTTGGCGAAAAGTACAACGGCAAGACTCACCCGTCTGAGTTCCTTAACATCTACACCATCGCGATGCAAGCCACCGGAGCCCGCGACTATAAGGTGCTTGCGAATTACTTTCCATTGGCTCTTAAACCCAACGCCATGTCGTGGTTGATGCACTTGCCGGTAGACTCTATTTCCTCCTGGTCGGATTTGTGCCATGAGTTTGTGGGCGCCTTTACTGGAGGTCACCAAGCCCATGGCCAAGCAAGCGACCTGCATGTCATTCCCTAGAAGGGAGGCGAGAGTCTGCACAAGTATAAACGGAGGTTCAGCCGGGTATAGTACAATATCCCTGATGTTCACCCTGCCGCCATCATCAGCGCGTTCCATCAGAACATGCGTAGCCGAAAGATGCGCGAAGAACTGGCAATGAACAAGGTGAAAGATGTGGCAGAACTCTATGTTCTTGCTGACAGATGTGCCCGAGCTGAAGAGGGAAGGAAGTACCCCGACAAAGATGCTGGCGTGGAAACCGACTCCTCAGATGAGGATACTGCCGCCCCGGCGAAGAAAGGCCGGTGCCGCAACAGGAAGTGCAAAGGTAAAGCTGTGCTTGCCGTCGAGGAATCTGACGACGCCGGCTCCGCCAAGAAAACCAAGGCAGATGACCCCGGCAAGGGAATTGCCGGATGTGTCGCCTGTCGGGCCTTGGCGGCTGCCGAGAAGCCAGGAAACTCTGACAAGCAATACTGCAAGATCCATCGCACAAAAGGCCATGATCTCCAGAACTGCCGACAGGTTGAGCTCCTTGTTGAGAAGCAGAGGGCTGAATATGAGAGGCGGGACAAGGAGAAAGGCCAGGACGGTGCTGAGGGGTCCGGCAAGAAGCGTGACGGCCAGGCGGGCCGTCGCGGCAAAGATAAACAGCGGGAGAGGCCCGCCCGGGGCCGTGACAAAAAGCCAAAAGACGATGATCACGAAGAGGACGATGAGTCTGGTGACCAAGAATTTCAGAAAGCTACAGAGGCCATGTGCGTCGATGGCGGCGCCTCACTGCATACCTCTCACCGCCAGCTTAAACAGTGGGCGCGTGAGATTACAGCGGCGGAACCGTCGTTTGATGCCCAAAGGCCGCTGAAGTGGTCCAGCACACCTATCATTTTTGACACTGAGGATCACCCTGATTGCACTACTGCAGTCGGGTGCTTGCCATTGTTGGTTTCACCAACAATACGCAACCTCAAGGTGACAAAGATGCTAGTCGATGGCGGGGCCGGTCTGAACTTAATCTCGCCTGTCGTGATCGAGAAATTGCAGATTCCTGATGAAGACCTCGAAGAGACGGGCACGTTTCAGGGGGTCAACCTAGGAAGAAGTCAACCAAAGGGAAAGGTCACGTTGCCCGTGACTTTTGGGAGTGATTTCAACTACAGGACAGAAAGGATTGTGTTCGACGTTGCCAAGATCCCCTTGCCTTACAACGGGATCCTTGGCCGCCCAGCGCTGGCCAAGTTCATGGCGGCGTCACATTACGCCTACAACACCCTGAAGATGCCGGGCCTGTGACGATCATCACCGTCCCATCAGACAAGAAGGATGCACTAATTTGCGCTGACCAACTCTACCAACAAGCAGTTGCAGCAGCCGCCACTACTAAGGCGCTTGCTCCTGCCGCTGGAGCCCCGGGAAGGCAAAAGAAGAAGACCAATGAGACCTCAGGCACCCACTCCGGCAAGCGCACCTCTTCGGAGTGTAGCACTCCCGTCGAGGACGTGCTGGAGAGCTCTGCCGACAGAAACAAGAAGCCCAGGGCCACACTGCCGGGAACCAAGAAGGTTTCTATCAAGGAGGACGGCACGGGAGGAGCTTTTACCATAAGCTCCACCCTTGACGACAAATAGGAAGACGCGCTCGTCACCTTCCTGCGGGCGAATGTCGATGTGTTTGCCTGGCAAGCATCTGACATCCCCGACGTTCCCAGGGAGGTGATTGAGCACCACCTTGCTGTCTGTCCTCATGCGCAGCCCGTCAAGCAGAAGGTCCGAAAGCAAGCTTTGGAACGACAAGAGTTCATCACAGAGGAGATCCGGAAACTGGAAGCAGCGGGTTTTGTAAGAGGAGTGCTCCATCCAACGTGGTTGGCCAATCCGGTGGTAGTGCGCAAGGCAAATGGGAAGTGGAGGCTGTGTATTGATTGCACATATATTAATAAGGCTTGTCCCAAAGACCCCTTCCCGTTGCCGCGCATCGACTAGATTGTTGACTCCACAGCTGGGTGTGATCTGTTGTCATTCCTCGATGCCTACTCCGGCTACCACCAGATCTTCATGACAAGGGAAGATGAAGAGAAAACGGCATTCATCACCCCATGTGGTACGTATTGCTTTATACAGATGCCTTTTGGGTTGAAGAGTGCTGGTTCAACGTTTGCTAGGGCGGTCCAGATTGGTTTTGAACCCCAGCTCCATAGAAATATGGAAGCTTATATGGATGATATAGTGGTCAAAACCAAGAACAGGGCAACCCTCATATCAGATTTACAAGAAACATTTGCAAACCTACGCAAGATCAATCTCAGGCTGAACCCTAAGAAGTACGTCTTCGGCGTCCCGTCTGGCAAGCTTCTCGGGTTGTTTGTGTCATGGCGTGGGATAGAGGCCAATCCGGACAAGATCAAAGCTATAGAGCAGATTGAAGCGCCCAAGCGAGTCAAGGATGTGCGTCGGCTTGCTGGTTGCGTTGCCGCCATGAGCAGGTTCATTTCCAAGTCCGCCGAGCGCGCCCTTCCCTTTTTTCAAAATTTTGAAAAAGGCAGGCCCGATGGAGTGGACGCCAGAAGCCGAAGCAGCATTGCAAGATTTGAAGAGGTACCTCTCCTCCGCGCCAATACTAGTTGCGCCTAGGCCATAGGAACCGTTGCTGCTGTACCTGGCAGCAACGAACCAGGTGGTTAGCACCGCACTAGTGGCGCAGAGAGAAATTGATGATGAGGTAATAGCAGCGACGAAGCCCGATGCCACCAATGCCGAGATGATGCAGCCAATTGAAGTGCCGCTGAAGAAGAAAATGATGCAGCACCCGGTCTACTTTGTTAGTTTCCTCCTGCAGGGGGCTAGATCGAGGTACTCCGGTGTGCAGAAACTGCTCTTCGGCCTTCTCATGGCCTCGAGGAAGCTGCGTCACTACTTCCAGGCGCACGAAATCACTGTCATCACTCGCCTCCCTCTGCAATGGATATTGCACAATCCAGACGCAACGGGAAGGATCGTAGAGTGGGCACTGGAACTGTCCAGCTTTGGCCTCAAGTTTGAGAGTACCTCGACGATTCAAAGCCGAGTCCTGGTGGAGTTCGTTGCAGAATGGACCGCGACGCCTGACGAAGAAACCCAAGAGACTGCTCTCCCCGGCAAGGAGGCAAGTTGCGACTGGATCATGTACTTTGATGGAGCTTTCTCCTTACAGGGCGCCGGGGCTGGCGTACTGCTTGTCGCGCCCACCGGAGAGCACCTCAAGTACGTGATCCAGATGCACTTCCCCAGGGAGGTGTCAACAAACAATACGACTGAGTACGAAGGGCTGCTTGCCGGTCTTAGGATCGCGGCGGACCTCGGAATCAAGAAACTCGTCGTCAGAGGCGACTCGCAACTTGTCGTCAAGCAAGTCAACAAGGATTACCAGAACCTGTTGATGGAGGCCTACGTCGATGAAGTGAGAAAGCTGGAAGAGTGTTTTGACGGTATACAGGCAAAATACGTTCTCCGAGCGGAGAATGATATCGCTGATTACCTGTCAAAACGCGCTGCCCTCAAGCTACCTATGGAACCAGGTACCTTTGTGCTTCGGCTAACTCAGCCATCCGTTGATCCATCAACAGAGCAGAACAAGAGGAGAAAATCAGGGCCCGACAAGTACTTTCCCGCCGAGCTCCCCGAAGCCGCCGGCAAGGATGTTGCCGGAGACATTGAGCCCGCCACGGGACAGCTGGCTCCGACAGAGCATCAAGCTCTTGCCATGGAGACAACCGCTCCGATAGCGGAGGAAATGCCTTTAGTCCTCGCCGTCGAGCCCCAGGCTCCAGCGTGGGCACATCATACCGTCCGATTCCTCCAAACAGGGGAACTTCCTGAGGAGCAGGAAGAAGCGGAAAAAGTAGCCCGTCGCTCTACTATGTACCAGTTCGTCGATGACGTCCTGTACAGAAAGAGGCCGAATGGCGTGAAATTGAAGTGTATCCCTCGAGAGGAAGGACTGGGGCTGTTGGCGGAGATACATGGAGGCATATGTGGATCCCACATCGGGTCAAGGGCCCTTGCCGGCAAAGCGTTTCGGCAAGGCTTCTTCTGGCCCACCGCCCTCTAGGATGCGACGACACTAGTCACCAGGTGTGAAGCGTGTTAGTTCCATTCAAAGAAGCTTCATCAGCCAGCTCAAGCCCTTCAAACCATTCCTCTCTCCGGGCCTTTCTCGGTCTGGGGGCTCGACATACTGGGCCCTTTCCCCCGCGCTGTTGGGGGCTTTGAGTACTTGTACGTTGCAATCGACAAGTTCACAAAGTGGCCAGAAGTGGAAGCAGTGAGGAAGGTCACAACACAATCAGCCGTCAAGTTCTTCAAAGGACTAGTGTGCCGTTTTGGTGTACCCAATAGGGTTATCACATACAACGGCACGCAGTTCACAAGCCACACCTTCATGCAATATATTCAAGACCTCGGCAGCAAGATCTGTTTTGCTTCCGTTGCTCACCCACGAAGCAATGGTCAAGCTGAGAGGGCAAATGCTGAAGTACTGCGAGGTCTGAGGACAAAGACCTTTGACAGACTACACAAGAGTGGAAGGCGCTGGATTGATGAATTGCCAGTGGTTCTTTGGTCAATCAGAACGACACCAAATCGAGCCACTGACCAGACACCCTTTGCCCTGGTATACAGGGCAGAAGCAATTCTCCCCACGGAACTCATATATGGGTCACCTCGAGTACTCGCTTATGAAGAGCTTGAGCAAGAGCAATTGCGGCAAGATGACGCAACGCTCCTTGAGGAAGATCGTCTTCGGGCGGCTGTGAGAGCAGCGCGCTACCAGCAAGCCTTGCGCCGCTACCATAGCCGCAAGGTTCATGCCCGAAGCTTTGAGGAAGGCGACCTTGTTCTTCAGCGCGTTCAATCGGCCAAGAATTCCAACAAGTTGACGCCAAAGTGGGAAGGCCCTTATCGGGTAATACGAGTCACCAGGCCCGGCGTAGTCCGCCTGGAGACCGAAGATGCCATTCCGATGAGTAACTCCTGGAACATTGAGCATCTTTGCAAGTTTTACCCGTGAGGCGCGGCTTGCCGGGCCCCCCGGCAAGCCACCTTTTGTACGAGCCTTGACGATGACACATGTAACCCTTTGTACAAAGCCAGGCGCTGACCCTGAGCATAAATAAATGAAGCGCTGGCGCCCTAAGTTATAGCATGCATGCTAGGTCGAGTCTCGTCCTTGGTTAGGGTTGATAGTGCTTAGCGGCGGCTAACCCCTAGCTTAGAGGTCAAGTGTGCGTCTCTTTGTCTTTCTTTTGTCTTCTTTGGTTCACAGGACACACAGATATCGTGCCGAACCACTTGGGGAGGAAAAAAAGAGGAACAGACCAGCATCTAGCCCCCGGCAAGCCAGTATTGCGGGGGGCTGCAAGAGCAAAGATTCACCCACGGCGAACCAGGGTTGCCAGGGACTGCAGCTTCAGATAAGTTCTTCATCCCTTATCATGCATTCCATTATGGACTGAGGTATGTGAAACCTCGTTTTCCCCTAAGCTACCGTGCTCCCCTAACTCTAGGCCCTAGGGCTCGTTCCTGGGGCCAAGTTTGGTCGTAGTCGCGATAGCGAAAGGATGAAGCAAGGAGCCTGAACCCGCCTCATCCCTGCCTCCGCCAAAGGCGTGAGGAAGGTCGAGCGAAGTGGGGAGACGGCAAGGCCTGTTTCCGGGCAAGGAAATGTTTATCTTGAAGATATCAAGGATTTACTCCTTGTCGTGGGTTCCACCCGCAAACAAATGACCCGGCAAGCATCCCTTTTTCATTAAAAAAACATTCCGCTCAGGTACAGTCCATAGGGAATGAAAAACATGAATGCTGGGATTACAAGTTTTAAATTCAACAAAGGCCCGAAGGCTTACAAACTAAAAAGAGATAAGGTGCCCGTAATCCCTTTCTTGTCCCTCTCCTCAGGAGGCAGGTCAAGGAGGCGAAAAGGACAAAAGGAGCGCCTAGGCGAGCTACGGGTGATAGAAGACACCAAGAGAACATCTTGGTGGCCGTCTAAAGGCTGGATGGTGATGGCGGCGCCGGAAGCAGAACTCGAAGACGAGGCGACAGGAAGTCAGCACGCGTCGAAGGCATCGGTGCCCGCATACTCCGACTTGACGGCCTTGCCGCCCGCCCTCTTCCTCTTCCGCAGCCTCCCAACGCCAGCCGCCCAAGGAGACGACCCCGAGAAGTTCAGGGAGCCGGTGAAACGGATGATGGGGTCGCTGGTGCCGCACGGAGCGGCACCCGACACCTAGTCGGACCCATCATCCTGCCGCCTACTACCCTTGTCGTCGCTGCCGCTGTCCTCCTCGTCACTCCCGCCCGAGGAGGAGTCTTCACTATCAGAAGAGCTCTCCACGCAGCACCTTGCACGGGTCACAAAGAGCCCGACGACCTTGACGGAGAGAAGGCCACCCTCCATCAGCTTAAAATGGAGAGTGAGCCCCTCCGTCAAGCGGTGGATATGAGCAAACGTCTTCCATCCCCGACGAAGATACATCACGTGAGGGGCGGGGAAGTCGACGCGGACCCGCGTGCCACTGATCCCGCAGCCCCTCATGTGCAGCCGCAATGACTCCGGTGGATCCAGCTCCATCTGCCGCGCAAATGGAGTCGGGACACGAAGACGACGGCGCGGCGGCCAGCGCAGCCTGACGAAGAACTTACAAGGGTCATCCCCAACATGGCCCTCCATTGGAGGAGGAGCTGCTGGCGGAGGCGAGGCCGGCGCGCCACCCCGTCCTCCTCTTCCCGAGCGCCCTGGCCTCGCCCACGGCCTCGCCCCCTCCCCCTTCCCCTCGCGGCTGGCTCTGCCACCGCAGGCGCAGGAGAAGGAGGGACGCATTGTCGAGCGGCGACCCTCGCTGCCACTGTTGAAGGACCAAGATTCCCTCTCTCCATGACGGATGGAAGGGAGGAGCAAAAGCTGAAGGAAGAAGAAGATGAAAGAATGCGGGACGCCATCCCCCCTCCCGCTCTTTATAAAGGATCGGGGTTGGGGCTCGGCCGCCCCACTCGGCCAATCAAGATACGGAAGGCGCAGGGAGCCAGGACCGACCCGCCGCCCCAACCAGCGACGGCCCGGTTTCCCGCCTCCACCGTTTGCCACCCCAAGCGCATGGGAGACACGTGGCGGACGTGCAGAACCGAGGGGACGGGTGAGATGACCACTCCCACCCCGTGATCGTGGGGAGTGGATGCCTTGAAGACCGCACCTCAGCCCCATTCAGTAAATGGACCACGCCTCCACGCCTCCCTCTGTTTATGGGGAAGGCGCGAACCGCCCCTTTACTACGATGTGACGCATGCCTGCGGGAACCAGCCCCACGCATGCCGCCCACGTCATACACGCCTCCCCATGCCGCGCCACGCGCGGGAATCGTGGGAAGCGCAACATGCGAATAATCTTACCACAGTAAAAACCGCCCCGCCTGCCCGCGCACCGTTTTTGGGCCGCGCCCAACAACGCGTTGTGCTTATGTGTGTCCCAGGCCCGGGGGCTCCTGTCGGTGTACAAAAAGAGGGGTACACTTTTTGTACCCCTATAACTGTGCACGGGCAGTCTGAGCCGCGGATACCACCACACCAAGCAACGCAAGGGAGGTGAGCCAGGGTAAGACCGAAGCTCAAGAGAACTAGAACGACGCCAAGGCCAAGACCACGAAGAGCAAAGGGGACGAAGCGGACTCCCCCGGCAAGATCCTTGCCGGGAGACAGTTCTAGCAGCCCCGGCAAGACCCTTGCCGCGGCGACTCGTCCCGCGCCTACGGAGCAAATCACCCTTGAGTCCACTGCCCCCAAAGGGCAAGGATTCGCGAGACATCCCTGTGGCGGCATGCAGATCTTTGTGAAGACATTCAAGATCAGATACGCACTAAGGAGACGACAACCCTTGGCGGGATCCCAGCCAAGGAAGACCACAAGGCCCCCAGCAAGCGCCTTGCCGGGGATGACAGCAGGCGCCTCGGCAAGACCCTTTCCGTGGCCCCAGCAAGGCCCTTGGCGAGGACACCCACAGGTCCACCATCAGGCCCACGCCGACCAAACCTCCACCACCGCATGCATACAGCTGCCGACCCAACCAGCTGGGCAGGCACCCGCGTGGCGGCATGCAGATCTTCGCGAAGACCCACCACTGCGCCACCTCAGCTGCCTGCCTACCTATATGGCATCGCAGGCGTCGCTGGCCAGGGCGCGTGTCGACACAAGAAGGAGCGGCGACGGACGAGACAGATCTCTCCCCCGTCCCCGATAAAGCAAGGACACCTAAGCAAGACGCATTAAATGCGCCTTGTCATGTAATGCGAGGGATAACGTTGCATCACTGTACCCTTTCCACCTCCTGTGTGCCACTGTGGCAACCCCTTTTTCTATAAAAGGAGGCCCGACATGACCAGAGGAAGGATTCGGCTTTTTGGAGCTCCTCACGCCCCATAGCTAGCTCAAGAGCACAGATATACAATCCACCAAAGCAGGAGTAGGGTTTTACGCATCCTCGCGGCCCGAACCTGGATAAACGAACCATGTGCTATCTGTTTGATCCGCTCTTCTCATGACCCCGCGCCCCGCTAACCACAGTAGGGATTCTTGTGATCCCATAGGTGTCGTTCCCACCGACACCGGAGATCATTGCCACGGCGGTGGAAGAGTGCTGAGCTGGTTATGTACCGGCTATGAAGACCGCGGCCCGACTTGGCAGATCGAGGGGGTCTGAAATACTGTTGCCATTGGAACCTCCGCTAATCTGGCCATCCTGCAGCTGGTACAGCAACTCGGTCTCTCCGGCTGAAGACTCGTCATCAGAGCAGATGACGGTTTCGCCACCACATGCCGATCTATCCTCATATTCCAATCCATGGGTGGCACCTACGAAGACATGCTTTACGGTGGGCTAAACCTAGGCAGAGCTTGCATGCTGAGCCGTCTCGATGATGTCGGTGCAGATGTCCGGCTCAGGGCCCGGTTCACCGATCTTGCCAATGAAGACGTGAATTCCACCAAAGGGGACCCGGTACCCGTACTTGACTGAACCGGCCTCGGGACCCCATCCTGGATGGTCGATGTAGAGCTTGCCGCGATGACTTTTAGTCATCCGGCCCACAACGTATCCCTTGAGTCCTTCGATGCTGCCCTTCAAGAACTCAAAACCATTGTGCGATAGCCCCACGATGGGTGCCAACTGTCGTGGTTTTGCCACGGCAGATGTCCTTGTGAAAGGACTTAGTCATGGAGCCATCGCTATGGGTTAGCTCAAAGGGGTTAAAGCAAACAAAGGACACGAGAGTTTTATACTGGTTCGGTCCCTTACGATGAAGGTAAAAGCCTACTCCAGTTGTGATGGAATTGCTAGGGTTTCGATGACCAGGGAGCGAATCCGCTTTTCCTGGTTCTCGAGTGGTTGTGTGTCCTCCTTAAACCGTCGCCGGGTCACCCCTTTATATACATAGGTCGACGCCCGCCGGTTTACAGAGTCCCGAGCTGGATCATCATCGTGTCCAACTCGGTCTCTATTCCTTCTATCTTACAATACAAGTTACATGATAATGTCAGTTTATGTCTACAGGCCTTAACCCGCCTTTGGGCCTCGGGCCTTCATAAAGCGCCACCATCCTTTGTCTTCCTGGGCTTCTAATCATCATAGAGTTGACCCAGCCACTCCTGACCGGTTTATGTCCAGTAATAATATCCGCAACAGTTCCCCTTAGCCCACCAACATAAGCAAGATCTGCCATGTTCTATCCTAGATCTGAACTAAGCTTCTGGGTTGGGTTGTTGTGAGTAGTGCTCCAAAAGGATTTGTAGGATTCACTAAAATCAAGAGAAGAAGGGAGGAATTTCGATGGCACATAAGGAGGGAGAAAATTAATTGCCACCTATATTTGCCGTTAGTTGCCAGCTATCTTTGCCGTTAGCTGCCACCATGTTATGTTGTTACTTGCCATCATGTTATGTTGGTTGTTGCCATCGGTTCAAAACGATAGTTGGCAACCAGATTTTAGAAAAGAGAATGAATGTGCATGTCCTACTTGCCATGATGCATTGGTTGTGTATGCAAGAAATGTGATAAGATTCACTACAAAAAAATACACTTCCATGATGATACGTGTTTGTCATAGTAGGTCGCATTTTTTGTCATGCATGTACATCCATGAAAAAATTATGACAGAATCAAGATAGTCATACCTGTGCTGTCGTAGAAGTGTTCCATGACATCACCAAAATTATCATCACGGAAGTGTCCACTTCCATGATGATAAATCGCGCGTCACAGAAGTGCTTTCGTCAAGGGTGACTGTTGGATTTCGGGTTCCGGTAGACCCTTGAGGTTCGTACACTGGGGAGCGCGTGGAGATTCCACCTCCTACCTACCCGCACCCCTCCGCCATGCTAGGATCTGAACTAAGGAAAGAACAACACAAGAGACACAGGGTTTATACTGGTTCGGGCCACCGTTGTGGTGTAATACCCTACTCCAGTGTGTGGTGTGGTGGATTGCCTCTTGGGCTGATGATGATGAACAATACAAGGAAGAACAACCTCGCGAGGGTGTGTTCTTGGCTAGGGCGATGAACTGCTTGGAGGAGTTCAGTCACCTTTCTCTCTCTCTCTCTCTCTCTGCTTTCCTCCGACCGACCCCTTGCTGTGTGAATTGCTAGGGGGACAGTTGTGTTTGATTTTGCTAGAACAATTGCTCTATGCAGATTTGTATAGTTACACAGACGCAACATATAGGGGTTGCTCATAGTGTGACGTGAAGTTCCCAGTGTTGGGGAATGTACTAATTTCAAAAAAAGTCCTACACACACGCAAGATCATGGTGATGCATAGCAACGAGAGGGGAGAGTGTTGTCTACGTACCCTCGTAGACCGGCAATGGAAGCGTTGACACAACATAGAGGAAGTAGTCGTACGTCTTTCTGATCCGACCGATCCAAGTACCGGACGTACGGTACCTCCGAGTTCTGCACACGTTCAACTCGGTGACGTCCCTCGAGCTCCGATCCAGCCGAGCATTGAGGGAGGATTTGGTCAGCACAACGGCGTGATGATAGTGATGATGTTCTACCGACGCAGGGCTTCGCCTAAGCACCACTACGATATGACCGAGGTGGAATATGGTGGAAGGGGGCACCGCACACGGCTAAGGAACGATCACGAAGATCAACTTGTCTGTCATGGGGTGCCCCCTGCCCCCGTATATAAAGGAGGGAGGGGGAGGTGCGGCCGGCCCCTAGGGGTGCGCCTGGAGGAGTCCTACTCCCACCGGGAGTAGGACACCCCCCTCTTACCTTGTTGGAGAAGGAAAGGGGAAGGGGGAAAGAGGAAAGGGGGGCGCCCCCCTTCCTTGTCCTATTCGGACTAGGGGGAGGGGGCGCACGGCCTGCCCTGGCCGGCCCTCCTCTTCTCCCTTAGGACCCATGTAGGCCCATTAACCCCCGGGGGGGTTCCGGTAACCCCCCGGTACTCCGGTAAAATCCCGATTTCACCCGGAATGATTCCGATATCCAAATATAGGCTTCCAATATATCAATCTTTATATCTTGACCATTTCGAGACTCCTCGTCACATCCGTGATCACATCCGGGACTCCAAACAACCTTTGGTACATCAAAACACAAAAACCCTAATTACGATCGTCACCGAACTTTAAGCGTGCGGACCCTACGGGTTCGAGAACTATGTAGACATGACCGAGACACGTCTCCGGTCAATAACCAATAGCGGAACCTGGATGCTCATATTGGCTCCTACATATTCTACGAAGATCTTTACCGGTCAAACCCCATAACAACATACGTTGTTCCCTTTGTCATCGGTATGTTACTTGCCCGAGATTCGATTGTCGGTATTCCAATACCTAGTTCAAACTCGTTACCGGCAAGTCTCTTTAATCATTCTGTAATACATCATCTCACAACTAACTCATTAGTTGCAATGCTTGCAAGGCTTATGTGATGTGCATTACCGAGAGGGCCCAGAGATACCTCTCCGACAATCGGAGTGACAAATCCTGATCTCGAAATACGCCAACCCAACATGTACCTTCGGAGACACCTGTAGAGCACCTTTATAATCACCCAGTTACGTTGTGACGTTTGGTAGCACACAAAGTGTTCCTCCGATAAACGGGAGTTGCGTAATCTCATAGTCATAGGAACATGTATAAGTCATGAAGAAAGCAATAGCAACATACTAAACGATCGTGTGCTAAGCTAATGGAATGTGTCATGTCAATCACATCATTCTCCTAATGATGTGATCCCATTAATCAAATGACAACTCATGTCTATGGTTAGGAAACATAACCATCTTTGATCAATGAGCTAGTCAAGTAGAGGCATACTAGTGACACTCTGTTTGTCTATGTATTCACACAAGTATTATGTTTCCGGTTAATACAATTCTAGCATGAATAATAAACATTTATCATCATATAAGGAAATACATAATAACTTTATTATTGCCTCTAGGGCATATTTCCTTCAGTCTCCCACTTGCACTAGAGTCAATAATCTAGTTCACATCGCCATGTGATTTAACATCAATAGTTCACATCACCATCCCATAGTTCACATCGTCATGTGACCAACACCCAAAGGGTTTACTAGAGTCAATAATCCAGTTCACATCGCTATGTGATTAATACCCAAAGAGTACTAAGGTGTGATCATGTTTTGCTTGTGAGGGAAGTTTAGTCAACGGGTCTGCCACATTCAGATCCGTACGTATTTTGCAAATTTCTATGTCAATAATGCTCTGCATGGAGCTACTCTAGCTAAGTGCTCCCACTTTCAATATGTATCTAGATTGAGACTTAGAGTCATCTGGATCAGTGTCAAAACTTGCATCGACGTAACCCTTTACGACGAACCATTTGTCACCTCCATAATTGAGAAAAATATCCTTATTCCACTAAGGATAATTTTGACCAATGTCCAGTGATCTACTCCTAGATCACTATTGTACTCCCTTGCCAAACTTAGGGCAGGGTATACAATAGGTTTGGTACACAGCATGGCATACTTTATAGAACCTATGCCTGAGGCATAGGGAATGACTTTCATTCTCTCTCTATCTTCTGCCGTGGTCGGGTTTTGAGTCTTACTCAACTTCACACCTTGTAACACAGGCAAGAACTCCTTTTTGACTGTTCCATTTTGAACTACTTCAAAATCTTGTCAAGGTATGTACTCATTGAAAAACTTATCAAGCGTCTTGATCTATCTCTATAGATCTTGATGCTCAATATGTAAGTAGCTTCACCGAGGTCTTTCTTTGAGAAAACTCCTTTCAAACATTCCTTTATGCTTTGCAGAATAATTCTACATCATCTCCGATCAACAATATGTCATACATACACTTATCAGAAATGTTGTAGTGCTCCCACTCACTTTCTTGTAAATACAGGCTTCACCGCAAGTCTATATAAAACTATATGCTTTGATCAACTTATCAAAGCGTATATTCCAACTCGGAGATGCTTGCACCAGTCCATAGAAGGATCACCGGAGCTTGCATATTTTGTTAGTACCTTTAGGATTGACAAAACCTTCTGGTTGCATCATATACAACTCTTCTTTAATAAATCCATTAAAGAATGCAGTTTTGTTTATCCATTTGCCAGATTTCATAAAATGCGGCAATTGCTAACATGATTCGGACAGACTTAAGCATAGATACGAGTGAGAAACTCTCATCGTAGTCAACACCTTGAACTTGTCGAAAACCTTTTTGCGATAATTCTAGCTTTGTAGATAGTAACACTACTATCAGCGTCCGTCTTCCTCTTGAAGATCCATTTAATCTCAATGGCTCGCCGATCATTGGGCGAGTCAATCAAAGTCCATACTTTGTTCTCATACATGGATCTCATCTCAGATTTCATGGCCTCAAGCCATTTTGCGGAATCTGGGCTCATCATCGCTTCCTCATAGTTCGTAGGCTCATCATGGTCAAGTAACATGATCTCCAGAACAGGATTACCGTACCACTCTGGTGCGGATCTCACTCTGGTTTACCTACGAGGTTCGGTAATAACTTGATCTGAAGTTACATGATCATCATCATTAGCTTCCTCACTTATTGGTGTACTAGTCACAGGAACAGATTTCTGTGATGAACTACTTTCCAATAAGGGAGCAGGTACAGTTACCTCATCAAGTTCTACTTTCCTCCCACTCACTTCTTTTGAGAGAAACTCCTTCTCTAGAAAGGATCCATTCTCAGCAATGAATAACTTGCCTTCGGATCTGTGATAGAAGGTGTACCCTGATGAAGCTATGTACCTAGGGTAGGGGCATGGACCTGTCCTAAGTACCCTACCCAAGGACATCCCTAGAAGAAGTCACCTTTCTATCGACTTGGAGGTATCCCACTCGACGGATTCAAGACACTCGACCACAAAGCAATCACTCGACCAAGATCCCACCACTCGACTTCCAGGAGATCTAAAGTCACCCTGCACGCAAACGGTCGGTCATTAAGTAGCTTTTATGGTCATCATAGCACTTTATTAGGGGCATTACCAGTAACCCCCAGTCTTAATGTACTTTAAACCTTGCATTACTGAGGCCTGGAGGGGCCTGGCGAACTCTATATAAGCCAACCCCCTCCACAGTATCAAGGGTTGGCACCCCTGTTATTCATACACACATAATTCAGTCGACCGCCTCCGGGCACCGAGACGTAGGGCTGTTACTTCCTCCGAGAAGGGACTGAACTCGTAATCCTCGTGTGCTTACAACTCCTCTATAGCTAAGATCTAGCCTCTCCATACATACCCCCCTACATCGCTGTCAGAGTTAGAACAACGACAGTTGGCTCCCACCCTGGGGCTAGGAGTCTTAGCGCCTAGTTTGAGAAGTTGCTATTTTTTCCGATCTCCTTGATCATGGTTTTGGGCGGAGCTTTGGTCGAGGGCCGCGAGATCCGTCTCGGCGCGCTCACGTTCATCGCCGACGACTCCGCTTGGCTTCAGGAGGCTCCACTCGACGTCGACGCGCTCCCCGTCCGCGGGGCGACGCACTTTCGCGCATGCGTCCGTGGTGTCCTCCTGCGGCAGCCGTCGACCCAGTATCGGTCGGCTCCCGTGGCATCTCCCGCCCTGTTTCTCGCCGGCGCAAGCGCTCCGGTCGGTCGAGGCTTCAGAGGTGGGTGAGGCATGCGGTGGCCCGCCAGTTGGCCACCCCACAAGTCACGGCAATCGAGCCCGACGAATCCCTCTACGACCTGTTCGACTGGCTCCGCAGAGACCGCATCCGAATGCGACCGCAGTGACCCAACTGTAGAGGTTCTGGTGATCGATGGGCCACACAGTCCTCCCGGTTTCCCCTGCGCTGACGGAGGCGCAGATGGAGGCGACCCGTCGCGTCCTCACGAGGAGTATCTCCCCAAGCCTCTCACGTCGTTGCAGCGGGAGGAGCTTCACCGCCGGAACATGGATGCACTCCACACTCCTATCGTTGGAGAAACCCCCGAGGCCCGAGCCTTGGAGGACGCGCGCTTGGCTAACTTGGCCGAGCACACTCGGCTGGAGAATCTCCAGCGAGTACTCGACGGGCGAGCGCATCAACGGGCTCCAGAATCCAGTCGATGTCAACTCTTTCCGCCCCCCCAGGTATATCGTACTCCGATTCAGAATTTGGCGGCTGCGGCCCGTATAGCAGATCGATTCAGCCCTCCCAGTCAGAGGCTGGCAGAGGCTTGTTGCAAATCAGAGCGTTGCTCCGGGTAGCGGGAGACCAGAATTCCGCCGTTTCTCAGTCGCGGAACAGGATCCATAGTCAATCTGTTGCAACGGATACAATCCAGTCGGCTCACAGCCGAAGATCGCCTCTGAGGCGTGAGGGACGTGGAGACCGGCGTGATCAGTACAGAAGGAATGAGCAGTATGATCACCGATTCGATCGTGATGATCGACGTTGAGTGCCAACCCCTCCCCCGAGGAGTGGATCATATGTGCCTCGACAGCAGGTGGACAGACGCCCTCATAGTGTTGGGCAGAGAATTCCAGTCGACCCCAGGGAACCAGGCTTTGATGCGAGATCCATTCTCGTTCAAGGTTTGGTCGACAGGAATAGAGCTCACCGAGAAGGCCATGACAGAGATGCGCCTACCAATAGCTGAGTACATGTTTCAGGGCCGGAGTGTTTCAGTCGAGCCATCAGAGCCGCTGTAATTCCTCCCAACTTCAGGTTGGCGACTGGAGTTAGTAAGTTCACCGGTGATCCAAGCCCGATACTTGGCTCAAAGATTACTGAGTGGCTGTCCAAATTGGCGGTGGGAATGATGAGGTAGCCATGAAGCACCTGCCTCTCATGTTAGAAGGCTCGGCCAGAGAGTGGCTGAATCAGTTAGCACCCAGCAGCATTTATACTTGGGAGGATCTCTCCCGAGTGTTTGTCACCACATTTGAAGGAACATGCAAGCAACCTGTAGGCCTTACAGAATTGCGGTCTTGCGTGCAGAAACCGAATGAAACTCTGAGGGATTACATCCAGAGGTGGATCACATTGCATCACACAGTTGAAAATGTACCAGATCATCAAGCAGTTTGTGCCTTTAAAGAAGACGTTAAGTACAGAGAATTGAATCTGAAGTTCGGTCGAACCGGAGAGATGTCTCTGAATCGGATGATGGAGATTGCCACCAAATACGCTAATGGTGAAGATGAGGATCGACTCCGGAGTGGCAAGCATAAAGTAGTCGCCCAGGAAACCGGAGGAAATTCCAGTCGGAAACAGAAGTGGAAAGCCGAGCCAGCCGCTCCTGGGGAGGCCCTGGCCGTAACCCAGGGAAAATTTAAGGGAAAACCCAAAGGACCTTGGAACCCCAAGAAAGTTAAAGACCAAGATGGAAATGTTGTTTTGGATCTACCGTGTCACATCCACACCAAGAAAGATGAAGAGGGTAAACTCATTTACCCAAAGCATACCACTCGACAGTGTCGGCTTCTGATCCAGCAGTTTCAGGGCAAGCAGTCCAAAGATAAGGAAAATGAGTCGGACAAAGTTGAGGACAAGGAAGATAGTGACGATGGTTACCCCCAGGTCAATTCCACCCTGATGATTTTTGCTGATGTTGAGAGCAAAAGTCGACTGAAGGTTATTAACCGTGGGGTAAATATGGTTGCTCCGGCAACACCCAATTATCTGAAGTGGTCCCAGACTGCCATCACATTCGACCAGTCTGATCACCCTACGCACATTGCCACCCCTGGGAGGCAAGCTCTGGTGGTCGACCCAGTTGTCGAAGGCACTCGACTGGCCAAAGTCCTGATGGATGGAGGCAGCGGTTTGAACATACTGTATGTAGAAACATTGAAAGGGATGGGAATTCCGATGTCCAGGCTCAGCACCAGTAACATGAGTTTCCATGGAGTCATTCCTGGGAAAAAAGCCGAGTCACTCGGCCAAATTGCTCTTGATGTGGTTTTCGGTGATTCCAAGAATTACCGCAAGGAAAAGTTGACATTAAAGTTGTGGATTTCCAAAGTGCTTATCACGCTATTTTGGGCAGGCCAGCTTATGCACGCTTCATGGCTCGACCATGTTATGTGTATCTCAAATTGAAGATGCCTGGTCCCAAAGGTGTGATCACTGTTACAGGCAATCGGAAGAAAGCAGAAGAGTGTTTTCAGAAAGGCTCAAAGATTGCTGACGCTCAGATGGCGGTGGTCGAGCTGCAAGAGTATCAAAAGACTGCAGATCCGAGTGAGTTGCTATGAGCTAAGAAGCCTGCTTCAGAATCACCTTTTCAGTCGTCCGGTGAAATGAAGGCAGTTCACATTCACCCGACCGATCCAAACGCTGCTCTGACTCACATCTGAACAACGGTCGACTCCAAATAGGAAGAAGCCCTCATCCAATTCCTCCGTGAGAACTGGGACATCTTCGCATGGAAGCCTGCTGACATGCCTGGAGTTCCCAGGGGGCTGGCTGAGCACCGTCTACGAGTCGACCCAAAATTTAAACCTGTGAAAGAACATCTTCGACGGTCCGCCGTCCAGAAGAGGAAAGCCATTGGCGAGGAGGTGGCTCGGCTCTTAGCAGCGGAGTTCATCCGAGAAATTTACCACTCTGAGTGGCTCGCCAATGTTGTCATGGTCCCCAAGAAGGACAAGTCACTTCGCATGTGCATTGATTTCAAGCATATCAATCGGGCCTGCCCGAAAGATCATTTTCCTCTCCCCCGCATCGACCAGATAGTCGACTCGACTGCGGGATGCGAGCGTTTATCTTTCCTAGACGCCTATTCTGGGTACCATCAGATCCGTCTATACGGGCCCGACGAGATCAAAACAGCTTTCATCACTCCATTCAGGTGCTTCTATTATGTCACCATGCTGTTCGGCCTCAAGAATGCTGGAGCCCCATTTATGAGGATGATTCAGAAGTGTTTGCTCACTCAAATCAGTCGGAATGTGGAGGCATACATGGATGATATTGTGGTCAAGTCATGGAAGGGTTCCGACCTGCTGACTGACCTTGCTAAAACCTTTGCCAACCTCAGGAGGTATGATATCAAGCTCAATCCGTCAAAGTGCACGTTCGGAGTTCCAGGTGGGAAGTTACTCGGTTTTCTCGTTTCCGAACGGGGAATCAACGCCAATCCTGAAAAAATTGGTACTATACTCCGGATGAAACGTCCTGTGCGTGTGCATGACGTCCAGAAGCTTACAGGATGCTTGGCCGCTTTAAGTCGATTCATCTCTCGCCTCGGTGAAAAGGCATTGCCTCTTTACCGACTGATGTAGAAGTCCGACAAGTTCGAGTGGACTCCAAAAGCTGATGCAGCGTTTACAGAGCTCAAAGCTCTGCTCTCCACCCAGCCGGTGCTTGCTGCCCCAATCAGCAAGGAGCCTTTGCTGATTTACATTGCAGCCACAGGACAAGTTGTCAGTACAGTACTTACGGTCGAGCGGGAAGAAGAAGGAAAGGCCTTCAAAGTTCAGCGCCCAGTATATTATGTTTCTGAAGTTTTGACTCCTTCAAAGCAAAGATATCCTCATTACCAAAAGCTTGTATATGGGATTTATATGACCACGAAGAAGGTTGCACATTACTTCTCTGATCATTCCATTACAGTCGTCAGCGACGCTCCACTATCAGAGATTTTGCACAATGGAGATGCAACTGGTCGAGTGGCCAAATGGGCGATTGAACTTCTTCCCCTAGATATCAAGTTTGAGGCAAAGAAAGCTATCAAGTCTCAAGCAATTGTAGATTTCGTCGCCGAGTGGACCGAACAACAACTTCCGACTCAAGTTCACTCGGAGCACTGGACCATGTTCTTCGATCGATCTAAGATGCTGAATGGTTCCGGTACTGGGGTAGTATTGGTTTCCCCCCGAGGAGATAAGCTCAGATATGTTCTCCAGATTCACTTCGATTCCTCCAATAATGAAGCAGAATATGAAGCACTTTTGTATGGGTTGCGCATGGCCATTTCACTCGGTGTCCGTCGCCTCATGGTCTATGGCGACTCGGATTTGGTGGTTAATCAGGTGATGAAAGAATGGGATGTCAGAAGTCCAGCTATGACTGGTTATTGCAATGCAGTGAGAAAGTTAGAGAAGAAATTCGAGGGGTTAGAGCTTCATCACATCCCCCAACTGAAAAATCAAGCGGCTGATGATTTGGCAAAGATAGGCTCCAAGAGAGAAGCCATCCCCAGCAATGTGTTTTTGGAACACATCCACTCGCCATCAGTCCAAGAAGATCCTTTTACAGATGAAGCCCCGCAGCCAAAGAGTGCCACAGATCCGACTGAAGTTGAAATTCCGGCAGTGGTCAACCTAATAATGGAAGTTTTGGCAATCACCCCTGTCTGGACGATACCGTACATCACGTATATCCTGAGAAAGGAACTCCCGGAGGAGGAAGAAGAGGCTCGACAGATCGTCCGTCGATCCAAGGCCTTTACAGTCATAAAGGGACAGTTGTATAGAGAAAGCGTGACTGGAGTCGGTCAGAAGTGTATAACACCAGAAGAAGGTCAGATAATCCTTGATGATATCCACTCGGGGACCTGTGGTCATCATGCGTCCTCTCGGACCATTGTGGCTAAAGCATACCGAGCGGGATTTTACTGGCCAAGAGCGAATGAAATGGCAAAAGAGATAGTCGACAAGTGTGAAGGGTGCCAGTTCTACTCCAACATGTTGCACAAGCCTGCGTCAGCCCTGAAGATCATTCCACTCGTCTGGCCCTTCGCTGTTTGGGGACTGGACATGGTTGGCCCATTGAGAACAGGCAGGAGCGGTTTCACACATGTGCTTGTGGCATTCGACAGGTTTACCAAATGGATTGAAGCTAAGCCTATCAAGAATCTTGATGCTTGCACTGCTATCAGTTTCGTCAGAGAGTTAACATTCAGATATGGAGTCCCGCATAGCATCATCACCGACAATGGGTCAAACTTTGATTCAGACAAGTTCAGAGCTTTTTGCGCCTCTCAGGGCACACGAGTCGACTACGCATAGGTCGCCCACCCCCAGTCAAATGGACAAGCAGAAAGGGAAAATGGTCTGATTCTCAAAGGACTAAAGCCTCGGCTGATGCGTGATCTCAAGCACGCAGCAGGCGCTTGGGTTGACGAGCTTCCGTCGGTTCTATGGGGATTGAGGACTACCCCGAATCGGTCGACTGGAAGAACTCCGTTCTTTCTGGTTTACGGAGCGGAAGCAGTCCTGCCGAGTGATCTACTTCACAATGCACCCCGAGTCGAGCTTTATACTGAAGATGAAGCAGAACAAGCCCGGCAAGACGTAGTTGACCTCCTGGAAGAAGAAAGAGAAATGGCTATGATTCGATCGACCATTTATCAGCAAGACTTGCGTCGATTCCATGCCAGAAATGTGAAGATTCGAGCCTTCCAAGAAGGAGATTTGGTCCTCCGAGTGGATCAACAGAAACCACACAAGATCGCTCCTACTTGGGAAGGTCCCTTCATCGTCACCAGAGTCCTCCACAATGGAGCGTATCACATTTACAATGTTGATCGCCAGATTGATGAGCCACGAGCTTGGAATGCAGAACTGCTCCGCCCCTTTCACACGTGAATTCTCACTCGGATGAGATGTAATAAGAAAAACTTCTATAGTCTATTTATCAAAGACAAGAGTGTTACAAATTTTCCTATAATTGTTGTTGCTTTTGTTTGCGTGTGAAATCCCCCAGTGGGTGGCTTAGCTGCGAATCCGTTTCGCCTAAGTTTGTAAAAAAAAATCCTACCGAGTGGTGAGCCAGACTCCCACTCGGAGGCTTAGCTGCAGCTCAGTGCTCGCCTAAGTGTTTAAAAATCCTACCGAGTGGTGAGCCAGACTCCCACTCGGAGGCTTAGCTGCAGCCCAGTGCTCGCCTAAGTGTTTAAAAATCCTACCGAGCGATGAGGCAGACTCCCACTCGGAGGCTTAGCTGCAGCCCAGTGCTTGCCTAAGTGTTTAAAAATCCTACCGAGTGGAGAGCAAACCTCCCACTCGGAGGCTTAGCTGCAGCCCAGTGCTCGCCTAAGTGTTTAAAAATCCTATCGAGTGGAGAGCAAACCTCCCACTC